>NC_044015.1:25736456-25853956 GCF_900496995.4 Aquila chrysaetos chrysaetos
AGCACACAATTAGGCAATTTCATTTACCAAAGAGAAACTTTGAACTCTGGCAGGTTTAAAAGGTACCGTAAAGTAATGATGTTGATACACATTGTATATACAACTTACATAACACTGAAAAATGATTCTCCAATGTAATCCCAAGGCCTTAGCAAACGTATATGTGTTATCCTAGCAACACTGGTTGTAGAGGTAAAGATGTGATGTGGGGTGACCTGACTGAGCGCCCAGGCCTCACAAACAATTTGGTATGGATCTGGTGACACTAGTAGACTGGCTGTGCTACGACAGCTGCATCATTTGCTCATGTCACTTTTTCCTATTAATTGGACGTGATAATGTTTTTTTTCTATAGAGAACTGATGATGAAATTAGATATCCTCTGTGAAGCGTCTCTGCCTTTGTTGCTGCAGTGCCTTCCCCATCATGGGGAGAGGCAGCAACCTGCAAGGAGCAGGGAGATTCCATCAATCCTGCACCATGCTCGTGCTTCACGGGCTTTTTGCAAACCTAGTAATTAACTTTTGTCAAGCTCCATAAAAACATTAACAGGGTCCTGCTGGCCTCCGTGTTTAAAGCAACATTATTACTTTTTAAATACAAGGCATCCACTTCCTTCAGCGGAAAAAGATCTTGCCCCCACGGTTTCAGACACAAAGTTACTGCAAACACTGTAGCAGGAGCCCTGCTCAGGGTTTTTAGTGCATGGTTTATGGATTTAATTTCTTTTTGGAAATAAAAGATAACTTCCAAAGAAATGACATGAATGCAGAGCTTGTGTAATCTCCTTTTGCAGTGATTTTTCTTTGATTGATGTGCCATTAATACTTTAATTGGTAACAGGTGCAGCTGATTGTTGGTTCCTAAGCTGAAAAATCTGAAATTGAACATAAGGCTCTGATAAATTAATAAACTCCTCTTCTCCAAACAGTTGTTGCTGTGAAGGAACTAACTTTCCATGAAGCGCTGCTCCATCAAGCACACTGAATACTTTATGTTAAAAAGCAAAATGTTACTTAATGATAAATTAAAATTACACTAACAGGCAAAGATAAAACATAATAATGACACCCCCTTAAGGAAAAGAAATCGCTGGAAAGCACAGAGGAAGATATCTTGTGAAATGTGTTGTTTCTGTTGGCGCATCAGGGTGGCCGTTTGGAGTCCCTATCACATTATTAAAGACATCTCCATCCATGAAATAAAAATACGTTAGGCGTATGGGGATGGAGTGGGAGGAGAAGAGGTTGTGTAACAGATATTACACGAAAAGTTTTTCTTCTTTTGCTGCTACCATCCCAAGATGTGAATTAGACCTCAGTGGTAACTGTAAAAGCAATGAACATGAATCTTTAAAGTGCAGTGGGTAAGATTTACCCTTGGAAGGCAAGCAGATGGCTTGTACACCTATGAAACACACTTAGGCTCTATTTTGGAGACATAGAAGTATGGTGTAATTTTCAGCAGCCCTTACCCCCGAGTACACATTACTCCTTCTCTCTCATCCCTTCTAGCCCCACAACCTCCAAATGCTAGGTTTTGTTACATGGGTAGGCTTTGCTGTGAAGGGCACTTCAGTCTTCCCTTCTGTGTGTTGCCTCAGAGAGACTGAGGGATATTATTGTGGATGAAATAATGTACAGTGCTCCTTTGTTAGCTGAATGCCAAAATCCTGGACATGCAGCTGTTCCTGGCAGACCAGTGACTTGCAGCCCTGCCACAGCTGAGAGAATGAAATAAGTTTTTCATCTGATGAAAAATTCTTTCCTCACTGCTAAGATACTGATCATCTCCCTGTGCTCAGGACCTACATTGTAAACTAGTGTTTCTTTATCTATTTCCATATGTGTTATACATTAACGAAAATTTGTGGTAAAAACGGGTCCATTTCTTAATACCTCTGAGGTCCAGGCTATGATGGGCGCCAGTGAAATCACTGGTGATTTGGCAAGTGATTTCACTGAGAGTAAAACCAAATGGTTTTTTGATGTCTCATGCCATATTGTGTGGTCTCTGGCTTTTATTGTGGATTTTGCAGACCACAGTAAAAATTGAACAAAGGTGTGCATTTACAACTTACTGTGCATAAAAGAAGAGAAGAAAGAAGAGAAGTGATCACCACTAATAAAAAACCTGAGCGTAAATACATGGTGACACCTTTTTAAAGGGTTTTCACAGACCATGTTGAAAATGTTATGCTTGCTAGCAGAGCAGAGTAATGGAGGTACACTCTACAGATGGAGCTTCTAATCAGATTAGCAATAGAGCAGTTTGAAAAGTGCTTTGGAATAAAAGGCATTATATAAATGCAAGCCATTATCACTATGGGGTATATTTTTCTCCTGATGTGTGTGCATAATTCCCTCTAGAGTTAATGGGAGATGCATGCATGCATTGAAGGGAGACTATACCTGGCAGTGTGCTGCTTTTCCACTAAAATAACTAGGAAGATAAAATTTGTTAGAGGGCAGAAAATGGTAGATCAGCTGAATAAGGTATTCATTGAATACCAGTCAAACTGGTCTACTGAAAACTTTGCCACTGCATTTCAGAAGCTGTACATTGTATCACAAAGAGATGATGGGGTGGTGGCAGTTAAAGTGATTCAACTGATAGGAGAAATGATGTAAAGTTGGCATATGCAGTGCCCACTTGTAATTCAGGGCCCTATTAGCAATTGATTGATTTGCTGAATTTTTAAAATGCCCCCAGTTAAATGTGTCAGGAATACACATTTTGTAGTAAACATTCTTTCTAAGGATAAAGTAAACATTATCCAAATGAAAAGTGTGGTATCCTACCCAATTCCTGAATCTTCCTTCTAATATTTACCCAAAATCCAGGGAACAGAGAAAACTGTCATCTTTCAGGTTTTCAATGTATTTTGGAGTCTATGGCACTACACTCCCCCACCCCGCCCCATCCCGCCAGCAGGAAACGAAACTTCTCCAGGCAAGGAGAAGGGGGAAAAAAAAAAACCCTAAACTCTAGAGGCCGCAGGTTGAAATTTGAATTGGCCAATTGAGACGTGCCAGGTACACTGAGATGACCTTCTTGGCCAATAGGGATTAAATGACCACAGGTCAGATTCGACAGGGGTATAAATGGGGTCCCGCCGGAGGACATGTTGGCAGTCCTCCTCGGAGCAGCGGGTCTGCAGCTGGGGACTCCCCCTTGGGTCGGGGCACCGCCCCAGGTAACTCCTTGAGGGAGAGAGCCCTCCTCTTTTAGGTGAGTGATATAAGCATTTTGAGTCATCCCTTTTAAATCTTAAGGATTCTTAAGTTGGCTGTGTAATACTAATTCCCCTTACATCATTGAGCCTGTAGTTCACTAATGTTATTGGGGTTCTAACTAACTTTTTACGAAGAATAAATCTGACTTTCAACACCTGTTGGATTTGGTTGTGCATGCATCTGTAACAGAGTCTTCTTGCATTAGTTAAATGATCTCAAGTTGTTACTCCGCTAGTCAGCAAATGAGATGACCTGAGCCATTCTGCAAAGCTAAAAAAAACCCCACAACCCAGCCCTTAGCAGAAAATACTTTGAGGGAAACTTATGACATCTACTTAGATGCCAAATATTCACTTCATCTATAATTGTTTTTACATGACTGGAAGCAAGTACATGCTCAGTTCCCTCCCATTGTCATTCTTTTAGTGCCAATCTGTCCTCATGCATTTGATTTTGAGTTGGGCTCTAGCTCAAACAGCAAAGTTATCAGCTCTGTCTGTACCTTCTCACCCCAGCAGCCATCTCCTTGTCATGAGCCTCATCAGAATTACAGTCTAGAGCGGGATTCTGCGACACAAAATCCTTCTCTGAGTCAGCACCTATGGCCATTACAAGGCCTACAACAGCTGCAGTAATACCTCAGTGAGCCATTTTAACCTCTCAGAATAGCTGCACAACTGCCATTTGCTTATACGCCACACTAACTCTAAATAGAACATATTATTTCTATAAACGCTATTAGTAAAATGACTGAATTATACAGAAACCAAAAAGTATGTTGTCAAGAACGCTGGGCAGATTTAATGTCAAGGGGCAGGGGGGCTAAGAAAACGGAACAGCTATAAGGTAAAAATACAGAGTACAATGGCATTTGAAGTAACACACATTTATTTTTATTCATTAAGTGTTTTTCTGGCTAACTCATTAGAGACCTCACTTCATCTACTATCCATTTTTGTCAGTGTAGAACTTAAGAAAAGAATGATCTGTACAGATCCCCCAACATGTGTTTACCATATACCATGCATGATTGCAGCCACTCAAAACAAGGTAAATGGGAGAAACTATTCCACTGGAGTCAGTGAAGTCACACTAGGCTAAACATGGTAGTTTAAAAAAATCTGAATCAGATCCATTGTTTACAGAGTAACTTATTAGTATCTGTATGTTAAGGTTTTGTCAGGTGTTTCATTATAAATCCTCATTTTGGAAAGTTTAAAACTCCAGGGTAGCATTGTTTTAAATTACAGGAGCATAGATTATACATAACTATAATGCTATTTTTTTTTAATCCTATACCTAAAAAATATCTTTATTCGTTTCAAATGAAGTTTGGCATGCAAGCAAGCCATAATGAAAAACAATTGGGGGTTTTTTGGGGGGAGGATATATATTTTAATACAGAACAGTTATTTCATTTTTTAAACTGTTTACATATGCTTGGCAAACTGAACAGCCAGCATACTTACAAAAGCTGCCTTAGCAGGGAGCATGCACAGTACCTGAATATAGTCTAAAACCTAAACAATAGTATGAATAATCATAAAGCAAGCTGGTTCCCTCCTCTCTGAATTTTAGCCCATGAAAAACCGATCTGCTCCTATTAGAAGCCATGGAGAAGCATCTCCAGTTGAGACTGACTTTGCAGAAGTCATCTTGGCTCAGCCGCTTGGAGGCTCCATTTTGAGTCACCCACCAGAGCTGCCACCTGCAGACCACCACAGCCCCTTCCCATCTTGGCTGCAAAAACACACAAGATGCATGTTCAGCTGAGGCAAGTCTAAGCACTACATGGTAGACTGCTCTCTCGGGGAAGATAATATGTGGCTACCAGCTGTCAAACCCCAAATTGCTCCCAGCCAAATTTGGTTTGGAGATTAATATTTAGGTGCCAGATAATTATGTTTAAACTTTTAGGACTCCCTTTCCACGGCCATTGGACTTCAGAGGTATACCTGTAGCTTTGTCGTGATTTTATCTGGTTTTGCTATTCTCGACCATTTAACATTCCTTTTACATTCACTTGGTGAGTACTTTACTCAAATACCTGTGATAGTAAGAGGTTCATCATGAATTTTTGTCTGATCTACTGAAATTCAAATTCTGGTTTAAAAATATCCTAGGCAGATGTGAGTAGCTGCAATACTTTTTACTGGTTTTGTAGGTAAAGGCATAGGATTGTACATAGGTAGTATCCTTCCAAGCCTCAGGGTCCCAGACATGTACCCTGTATCCATGTATTGCATGCATTTCAGCCTGCCAAAAAAAATCAAGAGAAAAGCTGGCACATAAACTTTCAAGCAGATCTGTGCCCATTGTGCAACTTTCCCTGTTTCATTAATCCCAACCAAATTGTTCCTCACCACTGGCAGCTCTTGCTTTGTGTTGGTTAAGAAACTGTTTTCCTAGAAAGTTGTGCATGAAGGCCTATGTGGTGCACTGCAATAACCACTGGCTCAGTTTGCTTTGTGATGTTATTGCATGATTAAATCAGCTTAAATACAAAAAGTTAAAATCAGTTGTCGACTTCAGGGAACTGACAGATGCAAGTACATTTTCTGAGTAACTATTTGTTACACAGTAATGGTTTAACTTTAGAAATAAAACTTTCAGACCCAAACTGAGCCCTATTAGCAATACAGATTTTGTCTAACATACATAATGAAACCAGCAAATTAGGTCCCATGGCCATAAACCTCACAGAGGGAAAGCAAATGGAGCATGAATCAAAAAGCTTTAGAAGGCAGTAAACTATTGGTAACTTATAAATTAAGGCCAAAAAATCAAAGTATCAAACAAGTTTGGCTGTTAAAATCTGTGTGCATTTAGAAGAAAAAGCTGAATTCAGAACAAAATATGGAAGTGTAAGACTCCTAATTTAAAATAAAAGGTCCAAGTCAATATAAGCTGTGACAGAAACACAGTCATCAAAAGTTAGATCAACTCTCTCCCTCTTTTATCCTTCACTTGTGCAATTCATCAGGGCAGTACAGCATTGACACCTCCCATGCTGTGTTTGGCCTTCTGCAATTTTGAAGCATAATGTCAGCCTTCGCTTTTAATTTCTTGACCCTATCTGGTTTATACCTTAGCCTGTGTGTGTAAAAAAAACCCTGCAGGTTTTTTAATTTGCCTTTTGCTTAAAAAAAAAAAAAAAAAATCTATGGTTTAAAATCCCCCAACTACCACTTATTGACCTGATCATGTAAGTATAAGCTTTAAACACACATATTGACCTAATTAAGTTAAAACCCATTTAGGGAGTTTTAAAATATATTTTATTGCATCACGGTCTATAAGAACCTCATCATATCCATTCACATTTAGTTTGTTAAATACAAGTTTATGCATTTTTAAGCAGCCATTGTATGACTCCTTTGCAATAAATGTGGCTATACCATTGACAAATTTGGCTTGTGGAGTTTCTGATTGAACAGATTATTAGAGCTAAGTGTTCTGCATGCTTAATAACCTTTATTCCATGGATTTAAATCACCATGAAACTTAACACAGTAAAAAATAGCAAGAGATAAAATAAAATAATTAAAAATATACATATGTCATTGAGCGTATATTTCAGCCTTGAGTTATTGACTGCTTTCAAAAAGCAGCTACCAAAAGTATCCAAGTCCACTTAATAGACTGAGATCCTGCAAATGCTTTTTATTTATAGGTGTACGAAACAAACTGTACAGCCAGTTTGTTACAGTTTGGGTGGCAGAGAGAGAGGGAACAGTGCCTTTTCAACCTAAAAACAACAAAAAGGGGTTTGGTTTTGTCAATTTGTAAAAAATACTTGCTCTTAAGCTGAAAGCTTACACGCCAAGTTTCAGCTTGGAACTCATTTTTATGACTGAATTATAAAGCCCCTGAAAACAGGGGTTTCAAGAGAGAATGCTGACACAGCCTTAAATACAGTGGCAAGAAAGGAGAGAAGGGAGTGCTGTAATGCATATAACTTGCTTTTTCTCATTATTGCTTTAAAAGAAGCAGCTTGTTGCCTACCCTTAGGCATCAGACAATGTTTAAAGCATGTCATCATATAGTCTTACTACCAGGTGTGTGGAAAAGACCTCATACAGACCCTCTTCTGAAATGAAACTGCTGACTCACTCAGGTAGAGGACACTGAATTATTTCCTGATTTTTAGTGGGATTTTTTTAATCTGAGACATACAGGCTCACATGGTTTGGAGGAAATAGAAAGGCACATAGCTTATGTCTTAGCCATTCTTTAAATCTTATTTTAGGCTACGGTCTGCCAGTAACTGAAAAAAAGGTAATGATGAGCTGCTTGTGCAGATTTAGAGTACAATGCAAATTACTAGGAGAAGATGATGTGCAAGAATCTATATTGTTTGTGGCTGTATTTATATCCTAACTTTTTAAGGTGGCTTATTAAGTGGTTTGCAGTGAAAAAAGCTTGCAACTGTGTTGCTGTAAGCACAAGACTTTCTGCATTCTTTCATTAAGAAAAATACCTGATAAAGAATAGTTCTGCAGAGAGCTGAACTGAATAAAGTTTAAGCAGTTCAAATATGACAATGCTTAAAAACTTTTTCAAAACTTTGCCAAAAGTTAACCAGTGAGGCAAACCAAATTCAATGAACAGAGAGACCATAGGATGGCTACCTTCTTGTTGAACAAATCAATTAAGTATACACTATACTGAGTCTTTACAATGCATAATGTTGTTTCTGTGTTGAAGTAGTGTTACATAACTGGAGAAATCCCTGGGAGGGTGCAGAGGCCAATTTAAGTTATGAGGTTTTTATAGCATCGGCAGCTACACTAAACAACACTTCAGAAAATGTGAGATGTTAAAGGGAAGGGAGGGACAGGGCTCCACTGTTTTCAGTGCTGCTCAGGCCTGGGCTTTATTTCCACCTTAAAATCTTTACCTGGCCATGATCTGTTGTTCCATTACTGGAGGGCAAAAATGGGAGGAATTGTCTGGGCTAAATTGCAATTAGGCAGCCCTGAGAGAGGCTGGCACCAGTTAACTTGGGATATTGGAGTGAAAAGGCCCGTAATCAGCCTTCGGTCATGTAGAACAATGCATAAAATTAAATTGACATTAATGAATAATTGTGTAATGAAAATGGAAGAGGAGAGTTAATTGCATGTTACAGTGAGTGTAATGCCTAGATAACCTTGCATTTAATGCTATTCTTAGCCCTGCTGCCAAGACTTCTACAGAGCCTCTCTCTGCAGGAAGTCATTAAAGCTGTGAGTAGATAATGCAGGCTCAGTGAAACCTAAGTGGCAACAATATAACAAGAGTTTCTTTCAGACCTTAGTGTTTTCAGAAAAAAAGGGCATGTTGAGGTAATTTGTACACATCGGAATGAAAACAGGAAACTCAGAGCAATCTATTTGTAGTTTGTCCAGTTCCACAGAATTTTCAACTATTGTTGAAACCAAAGTCAATTCATATAATCGAAGACAAGACTAACCATCAGTGCTTGCAACATAGTAAGCATCCAGCTGTCTACAGCTAAAACTTTGTTTTGTTAATCACCTAGTACAGCAAAGGATACAAAACACTTGACCTTAGACATAAGACGACAGTGGGACACGTCTTCAGCACTATCCTATTGACACAGCTGGTTTGTGCTGATAAATAAAACTCCAGCAAAGTAGAATTAAAAAAACTTGCTCCATTTTCTGTATCTTCGAAGATCACAAAGCATGACTGTTATGAAATGTGCCTGGATATTTCCCAAAACATTTAAACTGGTATTCTCTATAAAACAAACTTCCTTCCCCATGTTTCTCTTTGTAGGATTTTTAAAATCAGATTTCAGAATAAGGCTTTTGTTCGTTTGATTGTTTGTTTTTAACCTTTTGAATGTCCCAGCAGAGTTTACTCCAACTGAGATACTTGTTTTTGCCTTAGGGACATTGGTTGCCATCATGATGTTGTATTGATTACAGTGGGATTGTCCTTCAACAATATGACCCTGCTTTTAATGTAGACTTGGCAGCAGGAAGCTAAACGTACTAGAAGAAAGCTTGCCTCATGAAAACCAACCAAGCTCAAAACAAACAGTCAAAAATCCTGAAAAGTAAACATTTTCAATGTATATAATTTTGTGGTTGCTTAAACAATATATTTACATTTCCATTATTAAAAACTAAATAATTTTCATAAAGTCAATGGTTTATCGTGCTGATATTGCCTCTGCATTATGGTACTTTTTGTAAAGACAAGCATGAGTACTTTGTTCAGCAAAAGATGGCTTTTTGTTTGGAAAAATGATTATATTCAGAAGGTTATTCTCTGCTTGTGAACATTGCACAAACTCATCTACTTTGGCTATGTCTATACTGTAGATAGTGTATGTGTTACAAATATAAGGAGAAGCATCCTGTTACATTTTGAGTCTTGACCGAGACTTGACTAACTCATCATTTAGATTAAATATATGAGCATTTGGATTCAGTCTCTGTAGATAGGCTATTGACCTGAAGTCATCTTATCCACTAAAACTGCCTCCAAGGAAAACAAGGAGCAGAATGCTACTTGCTTGGATGGTCTTGCCTCTTGGGAAAGCTAAAACCTTGCCATCTTAATTTCTGCAGTTCTGTCCTTATATTCTTTGGAAATGGTATGGGGAGTTCATGTTACTACTAAGGGCAGTATAAACTCATCATTGCCTGGGATCCTGACTCCATGGACATGAACATGAGAGTTGACAGAAACTGTAGTGAGGAATTTCATGGGCTGTGACTACATCTGAACCATGGCTGTAGGCAGCCTTTTAAAAAAAACAAAAAACCTGAACTCACCAGTGGTGCCATAGTCTTTACCTCTTCCACTCAATTAGTTAACAATATTTTTCAGAAGCCTGTGGCTAAGAGGCAGGATTAACCACAAAGACTTTTGTAAACAGCAAACTGTTAATAAATATTAGGTGGTGATGAGAGTTGTCTGTGAAACTGAAAAGCAGCAATACATTTGCAGATGAAATGTTTTTTTCAGTGCATAACTGATCTGTGGACCTCACTGCAACAAGGTAACATAGATGAAGACTGTAAGAGGTTTCAAAAAGGGTTTAGGCATGAGTACAGGGCAGTGAGAACATGCACAATTAAAACCAATAACATTACTAGAAGTTAAGAGAAACTTTCTCTTTCAGAAGGCCCTACCACTGCTGCCTGCTCTTCGGCTTTTTGCAGCTTCCTCTGGGGTGGCTGGTACCGATCAGTACCAGAGGGGACTTCCGGGCTAGCCGGAGCACTACTTTTTCTGACATTACCATTCCTTTGTTCCTGCTTCATGGAGTGGCTCCTTCCCATAATACACCTCAGAAATACAAATCTATTACTGCATAGTGTGGCTGTCAGTAGATGAAAATGTCCGTCACTGAGGCAGATGAGATAATTTAAACTGTGACATATTTTCTCAGCCATTTTTATTGCAACAGTTGAATTTTCACCTTACTCGTAAGGCTGAGGAGCCCTTCAGCAGCTTCTTCCTGTCCCAGGTAGCCAGTACATTTAGCAGATACTCTCTCCTCTCTCTGGTTAGAAGCTCTTCTTGTTCACATCTTAGTGGAACCTCTCCTATTTTTGTGCAGTTACAATTACGTTTCCAGCAGACCCAGGCAGGGTGACAGTAACTCAGCTTAGAACAAAACTTCTGATTATTTTCTGCTAGGCTGTTGTGCATGACAGCAAAAGTACTTTGTCCAGTGTGCTTAACAGTTGGTACATTTATGATCCGTACATTTCTTTCCAGTTACTATGCTGTGTTCTGAATATTATGGAAGTTGGCTTCACATAAAATGTAGCCAAAGTTTTTGAACTTAAGTGTCTAAGTGTGGTCATGGATATAAGTAATCTGTTTATAATGAGAACAACTTTGAAAGTGATCCACTTACTGTTTCCTGATTTCAATGGACTGTTCAGATTTTCTGGATATGCTCTGAGGCATGCAATGCCCCGTTGAGTGCATTTGCTATACAATACAGTACAGGGATGCTTGCTATTAAGAATAGCAAAGTAGCATGGACGATATGGTTGGCAATATCCACATAGTACACAGGGGCCTATGAGTAACAAGGACAAATGCCAGTGATGAATCAAAGTTTGTGTCAGTACTTATACATTCAAAAGAACGAGTGTAAAATGTTGCCTTGGTGTGGATGTTAATGCTTTCACAAGAGAGTGTGAACAGGGATAGATGCAGCCAGATCTAAATGGGGGCCATGCAGCTCTGTGACTGCAGTTGCGTCAGGTGATATGTGCCCACGTACCACCCTAACCAACGTCAGGGGGAGCACAA
This sequence comes from Aquila chrysaetos chrysaetos, assembly GCF_900496995.4. Classification (NCBI taxonomy): domain Eukaryota; kingdom Metazoa; phylum Chordata; class Aves; order Accipitriformes; family Accipitridae; genus Aquila; species Aquila chrysaetos. Next base: position 25,747,982 of record NC_044015.1, read on the forward strand.
AAGTCTTCTTTCCTTGCTCCCACAGATGCTAGAACATCCATGCTCTGAGAGTGAAGCAAGTAGGAATTTAGTTCAGCTGAATCCCTTTTTAAACTTCAGTTGGAAATCAGCTCCAAACTATCCCTCGTACTGAACTGATACTTAGACTTTGAACATCATATCTTCTTTTGGTTTCTGCTTATACTTCACCTGCTGCTTAGTGTGCTGCATTATATAAATGGCTTTTTTGTTAATTGCTCTGACACATTTTTCCAACATGTGTCCCAGGCTCTATTCTTCATTTATCTTTCCCGTGGAATGAACAAGCTAAGAGAACTGTATTAATTTCCTTCCTTAAGTTGCCTAGCATGTGTTTTAAGCTGTTCAAACAACTGAGCACAGAATTGTCACGTCAGATTCTTTGAAACTGAAAGAGAGTGGAGAAACAGCTAAACTTCAGCCTTCTGCTACTATTCCCCTTCCATGGTAACTGCTATAAGGAAAATGGAGCAATGAAGTCACTTTAAAGTCATTACCCTTTTTATCTCTTTAGGGGAGCATTAATTTTTTATTTCCTTTTTCTGCATTCTTTTCTCCCAGATTCAAGGATTTTGTATAGTTTGGTAAGGTAGAGCTCTTTGCCTTAAAATATGTAGGTGTGAGTCCATTTTTACTATTTGCTTTGTGTTGGTACTAGTACATTAGCCTCTGTGGATTTTGTTAATCCAGATTTACTTGTGTGAGAGTTGACTCTGACCCGGAATGTGCCCTATTCAGTGCATTTTAAGGAATGGCAATGTGTTTTCATGAATTCTAGCTGAAGCTGAAATAGATGTTGAAGCTATAAAGACAATATGTGAATCCTCTAATAAAGCCCATAATTACATTGACTAGAATTCAGTGAAATAACTGAACAATATTCAGCAGGAATCTAACATTTGGCAACTTCTGGGTGGCATAAATCAGCATATTTAGCAGATGTTTTCAGCTTATTGTTTTCTTTGTGTTTTGTATTTGTATTATGGAATTGATCTGACAATTCACAGATACAGGATTTTGCTGAATTGCTCAAAATTATGAGTCGTAATGGCCTTTCCCTAATTCACACATTATTCTGACCAGATGACTTCCCTGTTTCCTCTTGTGTTCAAGGCCTGTGAACTTTGCTGAAGGTCAAAACAAAGGAAAAGAGCAGTCAAATGCAATTTGAGGAGTTGTATTAGAATAGGTTATCAAATAGAGAGTGGCTGGGGCAATAGTACTCCAAAGCATTGGAAAAGAGTTTAAGAGCATGGCAGGGTTTTCCTGTAGACACAGTGCTATCAGGAGTGTAAACTTTGCTGAAGAAGACTAGCTTGTTCATTCCTGGGCTCATCAAAATGAAGAAAATTAGGAGAAATCCACTTCCTTATACAGCTCTGACAAGCATTTAAAGAGGATAAAGATCATTTGATCATAGTCTGCAAGCATCTACCATTGGGAAAGGAATTTTGGAGAGAAGCTCTATAAAACAAACAAGACAAAGTATGAGATCTAAGAAAGTTTAGACTTTTAATAGTTAAGGTAACTGACCATCACTATAGATTAACACTTTTGGTGGGTTCCCACTTACTAGAAAACATTCATTAATTGTAGAGGTTATTTTAAAAGTTATGTGCTAATTTTGGTAAAGGTTATCTCAAAAGATGACCACTGAGTCCATGGCACACAGTGCTGACAGCACTAGTAACACTATTTGAAATGCCAACAGCTGTGGATGCACAGATGCTGCAGATTAAGAAGTGCCCCTATCCCAGTTCTGCCACTGATTCATCCGGAAAAAAGAGCAAGTTCCTTATGAAAGGAATCTTATATATTCTAATAAGGAATATTTGCTTTTCTAGCAAGTCATATTGTACCTAGACAGTATGGCAGTAATTTTTGTTACATGTTCTCTACTCTGGCTGGATAATCCTTTCTATTTTGCATGGACATATGTTTGGTGAAGAATATAATTAACAAAGTAACTTTTGTCTGATGCCTAACAAAAACTGAAGGAAAAGTATTGTTATACTGATACTTTATTACAGTATTTATCTAACATCACAGAAGTGCAAGGAAATATAGCTTTTGTTTCAGTTTTTCATAGCTTTTACACAAATATGTTGATTTCCCAGAACTGACTAATCAATTAAATTAAATTTTCTGATCTTACTCATTTTTAATAGCTCTATTATTCACTGTATCAAAAAATCAAGAGGATGATAAGATAATAATTTTCTCTTGAAACTATGCAAGTTTCTGAAGTAATTTAAAATATACTGAATCAAGACACACATTGGTACGATTGAGGGGCTAAAGCTGAGTCTTTTTTATTTGAGCTTGCTAAACCCAGTTCAGTGGGACAAATGAATTACAGATATAACTGGAACCAAGAGGATCAACAACTTATGCATAAGCGATTGGTTTCTCTGAACCTAAACACTGCATATACCTTCCTACACCGAAATCAAGATTCTAGCTAGATTAATAAATAAGTAAATAAAGAGGTTATGTAGCTGAACAATTGATTAAGGTAAGGAAACACAAACCTTTTATTAGGATATTTTTTTTTAGCTATGTGAAAGTTAGTAAAATACAATGCTTACAATAACGTCCTTTTTTCTGTAGAAATCTGTATATGCTTTAATCAGTTTTTAAATACTTTGCATGTCTTTTACAGGATATTTAAATTACCTTACTACAAAAAATGTTAGGTATAGTATGTCCTAATAGTTATCTCCTCTGAGACCAGAATTTTTTTAATTTCATCTTGTTAAAGCAAAACATAGTTATGTTTTCTCATAGCTTATCAGGATAAGGAATATGTTATACATTGAACAAGGATGGTTATTTTTGAGGGTCTATGTGCACGATGGTGTAATCTTTATTTAATAAAGAGAAAGGTTGGCTTTTCTGCTGTCATGCAGTTGCTACAAACTTACACCAATGATTACTAGAGATTTTAATTGCGATGTTACAGGCAGCTGGAGATTGTTATTATCTCCTGAACCTGTAGCAATTATGTAGGATGCCACAGCAGTGGTAATTTAAGAAGAATTCTTGTCATTATCTGCCTGGCTTGGTCACAAAAAAGTGATGAGAGTGGTAGTGTTTCATACTGAGAAAATGCCTGTGACTGGGTTGAGTGGACAAACACCATCTCAGGTTTAACCACTATAGCATGCTGATACTCTTCTTGCCTTGTCTTCTGTACCTGTTGAGATTGCTTACATATCTGAATACACCCTAAGCCTAGCCAAATCTGTGTGTCTATGTTTATGAGGTTCTTCTCAGATTTCCCTTTTCTGTGATGAAATGCTGGTAAGGTACTTCAGAATCAGCATCACTCTGCTCCTCACTGCTGTGGGTAAGCTGGTACCTATCCCTGGAGTTTTGGAAGATTCTTTCACATTGGTTAGATTGACTGAAGTGAACACAGCTCATCTATATTTGCTTAGATTGGAAAATGTGGTCAAATTTGTGTAAGGTACTAACACCAACAAAGGGAGGATTTTTTTATTCAACATTTTGCTCTCTCTCTATTGGTAGCTCAATTGGTTGCTGCTAATTGGTAGCTTTTTTTGCCTGGTCAGTGATTCAGGACAAGAAATGCAACAGCTGCAGAGAGGAAGTCTCTGTCCCTAGCTCACAAGTGTCTGTACAATTGCTTAGATTTTGACTCCACTTCCCCACCACCTCTGAACACTATACCTGAACACCCATACCTGAAAAAAGCCCAGCTCCTATTTTATATGTCACCTTTTATTCTGTTGTCACTTTTTAAAATTTCTGTTTCTGTAACACACACATCTTAAATCACAGGTCAAAGGATTCTCTAAAGTATTTAGGCAGTTAAAAAGACAAATGCTTAGTGGAAGTTTCAAAATCACTGAAGTGCTTAAATCCCATTGATTGAAATGGAAGTCAGGATCACGACTTCCTTAGGTACTTAGGAAAATCCTATCCACTACAACTTGACACATTTGAAAGTCTGGCCTTCAGGGCTTGTGTTTTCTGGAGACCCAGAAACAAAAAAATATTATTCAATTTGCAACACTTTGCCTCTAAACAAACTTAATGAGTCCTACTTTTATATCATCCTAATATTAATATTCCACACACCATCACCCTCACTTCATTTCTTCCCTGCAAATTGCCTGCAAGTAGGTTACTTCAGCTCATGCCCCAGGAGAAACAAGTCTGAGATCCACCAGACAGAAGTGTGTTTGAGAGTTAGAAAGGCCTTGCAGAGAAAGAAGTCCCCTCTCAGTATGTCTCCATCTAAACAACGACGTTTTGTCCTTAATCTGAGTCAGTATGTGAACTTGGAAAAATAAGGTCTTAAGTATCCAGCACCTCTAAAGGTTTAGACCTTTGTCATTTTAGGCCAATAGTTTAAGTTTAATTGCATATATTCTTCTATCCTTCCTACCTGTGAAACTGGGGAAATGAGATAAATCAAAGGAGACTTCATTCAACCCAAACATCTTCTTATTAGTACTTTCTTTCTCAAATGAACCAAAAAGAAGCTCAAATGGCCATACCCTGATTTTTCAGCTTGTTCGTATTCCTTTTATAAAATTTTATTACTCTGAAGGGAATTAAACAATTACCAGTTTACAAAATCATTACCTTTTATTTTGTTATTTCATTTCTTGTGCATTGTCTCTTGCAAGCAAATTAAACAGATCTTTAGCTGGCAGTTGGCAGGATGACATAGGGATAGTGAGAGTATAATGAGAAAGGATCTGCTGATTCAACTAGGTGGGGAAAGCTAGGATTGCACCATAAAACACATAATACCTCATAACACTATCTCATTTAAAGAGTAGTGTATCAGTTTAAAGCTATAACACACTGGTATACTACTGTTAAAAAAAAAAAAAAAATCAAAAAAAAACCCCAAAGAAACAAAAAAACCACACTCCAAAAGACATCTTCCAAAATTCTGGGAAAACTCTTAACGGTGTGAACTGTTGTGATCCAAGCTACAGACAGAGAAATTCCACCACTGATTAAAACCGTGGTTTTCAAATATTTTTGTGATCGGTAGTCTTAAAAGAAGGCATATAAAGTAGAACATCCCAGCAGTACTCTTGGGAATCACCAACTGTGAACTGAAAATGTTGCCTCCTAGCCAGTGCTGAAAAGAGGATGCACTTTGTCTGTGGATGACTCCAGGATAGACGTTATGTCTTTTCTCATTCTCCACTTAAAAATCCCTTTCATGTCCTATGGCTCATTTCCACATTTGTGCCCTCCTTTCAGAACCAGCGTGTAGCATTCACCCTGACACAAACAGCAGCATTTATGTCACTCCAACATTCAGAACCTTCTTGAGAGTAACCTTGTCCCAAATGAGTCTCTAGCCTGGAAGACTGTCCATAAAATGGGCAGTGGAGAGCTGGACTTGAGTACCTGGCAGCCTAAAGGAGAGGAGCATATAAGCCACATTTTCATCAGCTTCATGCACTGTCCACACTTCTTACTGTCATCTGGAAACCCTGATCTAGCCAATTAGAAGATGGAGGTGAATTGTTAGCAAATTATCTGAGAGAAATCTCTAGAGAAAATTCCCCAAGAGGAGATGATACCAGAAATTTTAAAGCTGTCCTCTCTCTCATTAGGTACCTTTTATCTAAGCTTAGCTGAGAACATCAATAGAGTGCTTATGAGGAACGCTGGCACAATCATATATTACTTACACAAGGTGTATCTGTTTCCTGTCATATTTGTAGCTCATAAATACTTAACTCTATTGATATACCCTGCAGAATATAGCTAGGGATTAATACAAGGACTATACAACTGCCATTGTGCCCAGTGGAATCTATAACAACTTTGTGTTGAGGAACCTGTATACCTCGTTGTCTTCATATAAATGACAAATGCTTCCTGCTTTTTTTCCCCTATCTCTACTGTGCTTTAGCTGTGTCAATATTGAAATGTTTGCTCTGCATAGAGATTATTATTCCAGTTTGGAATTTTTATGAGACCTGGGCCCAGGCCTGACCTTCCTTACATGAATTCTGGCACTACCTTGCCATGAATGCTTCCTAATTGCTGATTACAGCTTATCATTACAAGAAGACACTTATAGCCAGGGAATTGAACCAGTATGTCTGAATCTGTTCTGGGTCAGATCCAGCTGTGATTGAAGCTGTTTTAGCTGAGCTCTGATTCCAAGCCAGTAACAGTTTATTGTTCCATTCACAGACTCTCAGCACAACCTTCGACAAGGGGAGGTGTTAACCTCTACCTCCTCCCCCTCCATGAGCATCACTTTTAGTCCTGAACCTGTGCTGGATTTTTTTTAATACCCTAAATTTAGTATAGGGGACCATGCTGCTGGTGAGAAAAAAGTGATGCCAGGAATACAGGTGGGGCCAGCACTAGCCAGAGGAGTAGGAATGATGGAGGGGTCAGCTCATTGGCAGGTAAAATCTTGTTTCTCTCCCTTGTAAAAACCCAAACCCATTACCTGCACACATGTTTATCTCCCTGCCACTAGGTATAGTGGCATTGCTGGAGGAAACTAAGGCTATTGAACAACAGTGTTTTTCTCCACGAGAATGTCCTAGTTTCAGCTGGGATAGAGTTAACTGTCTTCCTAGTAGAAACCACGACAGAGAAACAGGAGTCACAAGAAGCAGTTTACCTGGATCTCACCTTAGCAGGTAGTCCCTGATGATAGCTGGTTCCAAGGAAGAAAGTTTGTGACCATCTGCTGGTGCGTAGTGTGGCAAGGGAGGGCAGAATGACAAACACAGGGCAGGGTGGTGGTTCTTAAAGGACTCTTAAAGTCAAGATGTCCTCTTGTTGCACAGAACTTGCCAGGGGCTGTTGCTTTTCAGCTGAACTGGTGTTCCGAGCTGGAAAGGTCTTTGTTTTGCTTCACTTCCAGTTTGGTATCTAGGATCAGCAAAATTTCCAAAATAACAGCTTAAGTTTAGTTCCAGCATTGGGAAACATTTTGAACCAGTTCGTGGTTCAGGTTTAGTTTGACTTTTTCTCGTAACAGAAGAATGGGAAATACGACTTTCTTATTCAGTCACTGACATTGATTTTAAACAAGAAACTACAAAAACATGTCAGATGTGCTCTATTCTTTAATAAGTTTTTATTTATAGTTAATAAAGTCAACATCACAGATTATTTAATCATAGTGGAAGCCCCTGACTTTGGCCTCAGTGCTCTGAGAGGGCATTCACATGGTTCTTGGTACAGAAGTGAAGTCTTTGTGTCCTTTAGTTACTCTCTTGCCTCATCCAAATTTCTTGTGGAGCAGCTTTATTGTGAGGCATTCAGTTACACACAAGAGTCTGGGTGTGGTGTGCTGCTGTCCCTACATGCAGATCCTGTTTGAAAGTCAAGTGCCTCTGTGTGCATCCATGTGGTGTGCAAGGCCTGGCCTATGCTTATGTTGTTTCAGCTTGTCTTACTGAGTAGCTTTTGTCTCGCTGCTGATGGTGCTGGTTCTCACTTGAGATCATGTGAGCATTGTCCTAACCCTGGGAGTAATACAAGCAGTTTATGGTTCTGCTTTGGTTTTGATGTTTAAACAAATGGCTGTAGAAGAGACCCTGGGAAATGCATGCCACTGACTCTGACTTCAGTCCCTGGTAAGACAGACTGTATGTCCATCTCGGGGAGAAAGGTCACTGAGCACATGGTGTCAAACATGATCTGTTGGAATCATCATGGCTTCTGCAGAGGGAAATGCTGCCACACTGACCTGGTCTACCAGCATGTAGATAAAGAAGAGACAGTGGAGATGATATGTCGTGGTTTAACCCCAGCTGACAGCTAAGCACCACACAACCACTTGCTTACTCCCCCCGGTGGGATGGGAAGGAGAATCAGAAGGGTAAAAGTGAGAAAACTCGTTGGTTGAGGTAAAGACAGTTTAATAGGTAAAGCAAAAGCCACACACGCAAGCAAAGCAAAACAAGGAATTCATTCACCACTTCCCATCAGCAGGCGGGTGTTCAGCCATCTCCAGGAAAGCAGGGCTGCTTCATGCATAACAGTTACTTGGGAAGACAAATGCCATCACTTCAAACATCCCCCCCCCTCCTTCCCCCAGCTGTATATGCTGAGCATGACGTCATATGGTATGGAATATCCCTTTGGTCAGTTGGGGTCAGCTGTCCCAGCTGTGTCCCCTCCCAGCTTCTTGTGCACCCCCAGTCTACTCACTGGTGGGGTGGGGTGAGAAGTAGAAAAGGCCTTGACTCTGTGTAAGCACTGCTCAGCAATAACAAAAACATCTCACTGTATTATCAACACTGTTTTCAGCACAAATCCAAAACATAGCCTCATACTAGCTACTATGAAGAAAATTAACTCTACCCCAGCCAAAACCAGCACATTCTCCACCCCTTATTCCATACTGTTTATGTCTTGCTCAGGTACCACACTATCAAATACATCCTCATTAACCCCCCCCCCCCCCCCTTCCCATCCTTTGATATAATACACAGATTTCATTCTTTGGTCTATGGACCACCACTGTAAAATCTCCATAAAATGCCCATAAAATGTCCACAAATATCCACAAAATGTCCATTGAGTTCATTTAGTCCTTGACTTTGGGCTCCATCTGTTATGGTGGTCACTCAGGACACTAGAGGTGGAGTGTTGTGTGGAGTTATTGGGCAGCAAAGCCAGCTCAGGTCAGGTCACTGCTGCACTTGCACTGCTTCTTGTAAGACTTGTCCTCTACTGGTTCGGGTGGTTCCTGCTATAATAATTCCCATAACATGCAACTCAAATCCCAGGTTACAAGAATTTAAAGGTGTTCCCATTACAATGTCTATCCCTGGTCTCTTTGGACCAGACCATAGGGTTTAATATTGCAATGAACCCCTCCCCTTGCCTGTGCTCTAGCTTGGATTTATCCACAGACTGCAGTCCCTTAGGGGTGTATCTGCTCCAAGTGGAGCCTTATCTGTGAGCCACAGCCTCTTCAGGGGTATAGCTGCTGCAGAGTAGACTTATCCACAGCCACAGTCGCTTTGAGGTGCACCTGTTCCACTGTGGCCTTATCCATGGGCCACAATGCCTTCAGAGATATACCTGCTCCAGTGTGGCCTTACCCATGGCCACAGTCTCTTCAGAAGTAAACCTGCTCCAACATGGCCCTACCCATGGCTACAGTCCCTCCAGGGGTGTACCTGCTGTCTCATGGGCTTATCGAACTCAACTTCAAAAAGCCTTTGGCAGTTTTCCTCATCAAAGAAGCACATCTGCACTGATTCCAGAAAAAAGTTCTTTTATAGATTGAAATCTGGTAAAGGATAGTAGTCAGAGGGTAAGGTATAGCCTATAGAACTTTTCAGGATGGGGAGGAGTTGGCGGTCTTATCTCCCAGGGTTTGGAGAGGAGAAGGAGGGGGTGGGGAATGATCAAGGTGGGAGGGAAATTATCAACATTTGCATAACCATGAAGGCAGCAGATGACCTTAACTGCTGTTCACCAAATCTCACAATGCTAGAACTAGAGGCACAGATCAAAAGACAGGAGATCATTTTACAGTAAGTTAAAGGAAGTACTTCCTTGTAAGACACGTAGTGAACTTCTGGAACTTGCTGCCATATGTGAACGTAGATGATAGTTAGACCATTGCTATCTTCTTACTAAAGTCAGAGATGACATACTGTCTTTCCTGTTAGTTCTATTGGAGTGCGGTATTTATGCCATGAGAGCAGAGAGACTGGTAGAAATAAGATTGTTTTGTTTTGTTTTGTTTTTAATTTTCTGTAAGGACATGATGTTCACCTGTTAAACACAGTTCAGTCTATAATGATATATACAGATATAGATACACACATATATATGTATATTTCACTCTAGCTCTTCTGTTAGGGAAGTCCCCTGCCCTCCCACATAAATATACCAACTTTGTAACTGCCTCCTCTTCACAGTCTCCACAAACCGAACACAGGCCATCTTCTGGCTAATTAAGTCTTAGGATTTGTAGCTGCCAGCAGCAGCAAGCTGATTGACATTTCACCGGTTTTTTGTTATACATGACATCAGGGTTTTAAGCTGTGGTTTTGCTCCCTCCTGGAGTGCTTCTGGAGACTCAATCATGGAATGGTTTGATAGCGTCAGCAGTCTGGCAAATCTGCACCTTCTCCACTTGGACATACATCTAATCGTTTCTCTCTGGGAGGATATTTCCAAGTACATTGTGGGGAAAAAATGATCAAATATTGTCTATTTTTGTTGCTTCCATGGGAGCAGCAAGAAAGCAAGGAAAGATGCGCATCATCTTCCCTGGTAGAATTTTAAACTATATCTCAAGGTCTGGAATGGGCAAGGTAGAGTGAGCTGTGAGCTTTTACTGTGAACAGGACACGTGTCCTTCATGGCTGATCAGCCATCAGCTGGAAGATTTTGAATCCCACATTAACAATTGTTACTAGTAAATGCTGCTTCTAAGAAAGCAGGATGCTTGCCACCTGTCTTCAGGGTGGCATCATTAATTGGTACACAAGTAACTGTGTCTCATGTTTGCTTATGCAGTCTTTTTCACCTTTTGCCACAGAGCTTTGTGGTATTGGCATGCTCTTTAACCCCAACGGCTTCTGGTCACAATAGTAACTCCCTTCACTTTTTGTCCCTTCTGTGCTGAGCTGAGAGATGTCTTGGTGGTTCTTACCTGCCCAAAATAGTCCTACATGCTGTCTCTTCCAAGACAGATTCCTGCATTGTACTCTGTACAAAAGCGCATGATCTGCCAGCATGGTAGCATGGGCCAGTTTAAACACATTCCACTTGCATAGCTCTGGCTTCATATCTGGGTCTGGATGTGATTCAAGCTGTTGGATTTAATTAGAAAGTTGTGTCTATTTTGGGGCCTACTTAATCGACTTAGCAATAGCCCTTGTACCCAGACCCTGTCCTACTGTCAGCATAGGTGCCTCCTGATAAATGTCGAAGTGCATTTTTGGTCACTGGAGAACAGTTAAAATTAATATTTGATAGATATCATTATATCATGCTACTGGCTGCTGCTGCTATAGGTACATTAAGAAGAAAGTAAGTAAAACAAGGTGTAGCAAGTCATCTATTGTTAGCGGGGACTTCATGCCATATAAGGAGGAATTCTACTACAGAAACTTATGTCAAATACATCTTTTCAAGTGCAGTTTATGCAGTTTTTGTTGCAGAATGTGTAAGGAATGGTCACTGGAAGTATTTCATTTAATATATATCTCTCTCAAAGCAGAAATTCTTTGGAGTGAAAGGGACAGTTGCAGTAAGTTTTTCCAAGTGTTGCAGTTGGCTGGGAACCAGGAGACAGCACCGTTCCTTGCTGCAGTGTCAGCTGGACCATGTGGCTTCAATTCTCTGAGTATAGTTTCTCCATCTGTAAAATGAGAGCACTGCAGAGCAATTAAAATCTGTGGGTGAAGGGACTTATGTAGGAGTTGCATGTTTTATGCTACAGTTAAGGTAATACAGGCAATTGTACTGTAAGACAACCTGTGCATCTAGAAATGATCTCTCTGTCATTCACACCTACTTCACCTCTCAAAAAGGTATCAAATACTCTATTAACATCATTTTTAATGATCATCTACACAGGTAAAGATCTGTATCACATAATTCTTTCTTTGTCAGAATATGGGTTATCTAGCCAGTGAAATTGCTAAGACCATAAAAAAAAAGAGCAGATTTATCCTCTCAGGGTTGGGGGGAGCAGGGGGTGGTCTTAAAAATACCAGCTGGGCTGTGATCATGTTTGGTAAGATCTCAATGTCTGTAATTCTATCCAATAGCCAGAAGCTGGTCTACAGAAAGGTGCTGCTTTTTGCATACCTCTTGCATGTAATACCACTCAGTCTGCCTTAATGATCTCCTCCAGCTAAAAGATTTAAAGACAGTCTCCTGTCTTAAGAAAGAAGATATGTCAGAATACCCCAACTTTCTTGTCTGCCTTGGTGGTGGGTTGGGAGGTCTGAGTTCCAGCTGACACCACAGACACCTCTGTGTTACTGCTTTGCATCAAAAAAAGCAAAAGAATTGTGGCTTTTGATACCTGTTGTCCTTGATGCTAAGGCTGGACACAGCGGCTGGTCATGGACAATTGAAAAGAAAGATTTCATACTTTATTTTCTCTAACATTTTATTTGTGGGGGTAGGTTTCTTGAATGTTAAAGAAAATTAGATCATGGCTCAAGATTTCTTTTTTAATGTTTATTTTTACCTTAGCGCCTGTGAGACACAGCGCAAGCTATTTGCAGAGCAGAAATCACAATTCCCAGCCCGCTCTCCAATACTTTGTATCAAGCCTTCCTATTTGTCAGTGATGGTGAAAAGTTTAATGTTGAATCTTGTTACAGTAGTTTGCAAAAGTGGCTGTCCTCGAGAAAACTTATGTCCTGCATTTTTCAAGTTTTTCAGCTTTATTCTGACAAGTATAAGCATTTTATTTACAGCACTCTCCTAATATATAGCACAATAGTTGCTTTAAGAGTTTTGGGGCTTGTGCATTAGTGTGCTTAATACAAAGTTCTGGAGACAGGTTATAATAAGTGAAATTGTGATGCTTTAGCAGTTATGGGCCATATTGAATCTTTTTTGTAGTAGTGTGTAAAGGCCAGAGAAAATATCCTTTCCTGTAGCCAAAGAAACACAAAATTTGTTCTCAGTAATTCTGCTACAGAGACAACCTACTGGATAGGTAATAGAGAATGAAAGGATGTTTTATGATTTTGTTTCATGTTAAATTACTTGCAAAAATATATTAAGTTCAGTTACATGACAGGAAAAATGGTTCCTACTAATTTCAGTGTGACTTCTACTGATCTGTACCGGAGAGGCTGCCTAGACAGACAGACAGCTATGTGCAAGGCTTTCCACAGGTTCCTCATCCTGCAGGTGTTAATCTATTGACAGTTCCTGTGTGGTGGGGGTTTCTGAACGATGACTTGCAAACCCCTGCTTTGATTTTCAGAGAAAACAAACACATAAAAATCAGATCAGATTTCATCTTTCTTGGGTGAATAGTTAGTACCAAGTAGCTTCAAAATTTGTGCTTGCTGTTTTTCACATCCCTTTTGTGTCCAAATATCTTGGTCTAACCACACCACATCTAAATCAAGACTGAGTAAAAAGGGGTAATGGAAGGGATGTGACAGATGCGCTCCCCCTGAGAACCTAATATTGATCTGCACTGGTCAGGTTGCTCCACACAACGTAAAGCAGAGGCAAGGGTCCTCTGTCTTGCAGCAGGAGCCCATAGACTTCAGGAATACTTTGTCCATTCAGAGATAGCCTCTGCCCTGAGGGCAAAGCTGGCTGCCCTTAGTGAAGTCTCTTGTGTGGAAGTAGAGAGAAGAAAAGATGGCGAAACTCATGCTACAACTCCACCGTGCACACAAAGTGACAAAAAGAAAACAGCAGCACCATGAATCCATCCTCTGATGTGCACAGGAAAATAACTTTTTTTTTTTTTTTAAATGTTCATGGTATCCCTTGTCAAGAGCTCCTTCCAGGAAAGGAAAATGAAATTGTAAAATGGAATCATTTTATGAAGTGAAACCCCAGATGATATACTCTGGAACAGATCCTTTCAAGTAAATAGGGCTGTGCCAACTGAAGATGCTGCCCTACACTGAAACCATATCTAGGCAGCTGGTACAATACACAGGTCACTCACAGTGCCTTCTTTCCTAGCAGAGTTACATTCTAATGGACCACTAGGGAAAGCAATTTCCAATCCTGTGCAATCTCTTTTTGAGAATGCTCTGTCCTCAGAAGTAGTGGAAGGTTTATGGAAATTACAGTGGATGCAACCAAATAGTTAGTGCATGCACAATAAAGCGGTGATTGCAGGTACCAAGGAAAATTAGGCTCTTTATAACTCATGTCAGTCTTTGCAAGAGCAGATAATTCCAACTGTTGTCCTTGACCAAATCTGTGCTGCTGAGCATTTGTCCAGCTGGCTGCTGCCTTAAACCCCAGTGCTGGCTCCACTCCAACGGGGAAGCGATTTCCATAAGCGTATCATTTATAAAGTGCTTTGGAATCCTTCAGGATGAAAGATGCTATGTAGATGTCATGCACTGTATTACATTCAAGACATTAATAACATTTTTTTTTCCTGTTACTTCACCTATCAGATAAACTGAGGACAGAGAGCATGTTAGGCATTTTGGGGCCAAGGCAGTTTTAAAAAAAAGTGTTTGTATTGTTTACAGAGCTAAGCTCTCCTTGATGTTGCTGATCAGGTGCTAAAGCAGCAAGTGCTTCCCCTCCCATTCACACATCAGATCAAGATTTGTACTTCGGCGTCATGTACAAGGCAAGACAGCAGTGAACTCCATTGCCCTGGAATCTGTAGTTTAGGGGGGAGATTTAGTCCCACCAGCCACTCATCTGGCTGGTACAAATGCTGCCATCAGCTGCAAGTCTTTGCAGGAGACACAGTCCTGTTTTAAGGAAGGAGCCGTGTGTTCTTTGCAGCATGTCCTATGCCCCCAGCAGCCTGCATTGCTTGTTAGGACTCCTGCAGAGACAGAAACCCTGAGCAGGAGCCCCTTGTCAGCACAGAGCTTGTCCTTCAGGAAACTTGGCCCTTGAGCTGCAGGTAATCTTACTGTAAACCTCTCCAAAGTGAAGAATGAAGGATTCTAGGTGAAGAAAATATTTCCAGGTATACAACCTTATTTATACTTACTTTTATATATTTATACTGAAGCAGACTTCACTGAGTTTCTTATAATATCTTACAGCATTTTTTAATATTTTAGCTGTCTGTAGGATACTCTGAGAACCTCCTTTCCGGGTTTTTTTTGGCTCAAAAGGAGAAGTGTATAGACACACCAGAAAAATAAAACTATAGTCATGAAGTTTTCCAAACAAGAGGAGTGGTTTCTCTGGTATTTGTTGTTTGGGATTTTTTTTAACCTCAAGAAAAGGTTGCTTGGGATTTTAAGTTTGGGGTGGAAGTGTTGGTCAACTTTAATTCTCTGCAGTCTGTCTCCCTCATCCCTAGCTGTGGTATCACTCTGCAGAACATCAAACTTCAGAGGGCAATGGTGACCTGTGTTGTTTTAATCTCAGACTAAACGGTTCTTTTGTTTTGTTTTAAAAATGAGCCCTTAACTTCTGTAAGCTTCATTCTTCTCCAGAGCTTTGCAGAAATAAAATACATCAAGAAGGAGGAGGCATAATATGACAAAAGTAGTGGTTTTATTGAAAGAGAGCTTTGTGGTATTTTGCTTTTGAAATGTGTTTAACACAGAGTTTAAGGATTGGCAATTTGTTTAAAGAAATGGGTAAAATATTTAAAACCGCCACTTTATTTAAACTATTGTGCCTCCTTCAGTAAACATTCAGTACATGACTGAACCCTGTATGAACTTGTGCTTGTTGCTGGTTAAATAGATTCTGAGCTTAAATGAAAAGGGACTGCTATTGAGAACAGGACAAAAAAGTTGCATGTGCTTTTTTTTTTTTTTATTTGCCCACACACAAGCTCTTACACCCCAAAATACTGCGTTCACAGGATCTTTTATTAAAACACCATTTTTTTTTCCTAGGCCTCAAAGTACTAAACTGAAAGCAAGCTGTTAACAGAAATGAGTAATTATTGAAGCTCTAACAGGCAGCTTTCATTGAAGTTGATTACAGCAGCCATATAATCACTTTTACGGATGCTGTAATCACAGTAGCAGGGAATGCTTGACTTGGTTCTTATTGTTTTCACTCAGGGTGGAGGTAGGGGGCCTGCAAGAAACCCATTTTACCACCTCGGTACAATTTCTGCTGTAAAGGAAATCTACACAGCACTGAATGAAGCAGAGAATCATTTATTCTTTCTTTATTAGCATTTTCTCCTCCCTCACATGAGAGTCTGTTGGAGTCAGGAAATTGCTGTTATTCAATATGCAAGCCAGAGGTTGTAATGACCATTTGGGAGGGTATGACCAACAATTACAGCCCTTAATGAATAGGAGTAATCTAGTTGAGACTAAACACTAGTAGCAACTCTGGTGCTGTCTCTGGTTAAATTAAAAGAACAGCAATGCAAAGGAAGTTAACAAGAATTAATTAGTTAGATCGAACTGAAAACCTACTCATTAGTGATGTTATAGGCAAAGTAAAAGCCTATCTTCAGTGCAATTAGGTAGACAAATGAATTGTACAACTGACTGATTCACACCTGCTAACAGCTAAGGGCTATAGCTGATATGTATGGGATCCACTTTTTACAGTTCATGCATACTTGCATAGTTTAATGGATCTTGCATTACTGAATTAGCCTTCATTCCTTCACATTTCATTTGTGTATTTGATCCAAACATTAAAGTGTTGCTTATAGATTCTGACGCGATGTGGCTGTCTACAAGACATCTTTTAGAAGGGTCCATAGAATTGTAGCATCTGTTTAAACTGCACTGCCATACAGAAGGGGTCTCAGTTTGCAGATCTTTCTTGTTAATTTTTTTTTAACTGTCTAAGGATTCATGTACTTGACAAGCCCTAAATTGTGTTGAAAGTGGACAGAAAGGCAGAGAAAGATCACATCATCAGTTAAAAAATTAATCCCGGGATTCAGGATTTTGACATTTAGGTGAAGAAAAGAATTGGGAAGCAAAGGAAAAAGGCAAAATCCTCAGAGCTGTGGAGTAGCCATTAGGCATCTGCAGGTCTCACTGTCATCAGAGGATGCTGTATTTGCAGAGCAGTCTTGGGGATTCATGAAATGCAACTGCAATCGCAGTGATCAGAAGAGCACAAGGAGATTTTTTACTCTCCTCATCCTGCATTTCCTTTTCCTGCTCATGACAGTAGTCCTAGGCTTAGGCAATGCCTATGTGGGAACCAGGGAGCAGAAC
Source organism: Aquila chrysaetos chrysaetos (assembly GCF_900496995.4). NCBI lineage: Eukaryota > Metazoa > Chordata > Aves > Accipitriformes > Accipitridae > Aquila > Aquila chrysaetos. Next base: position 25,764,838 of record NC_044015.1, read on the forward strand.
CAGAGTGCAGTATTCAGCAAAGCCTCTCCTGTTCCTGCTGCCAAGTGGTTTGGGATTCAGAGGACACAGTGGTTAATTTGTACGCTGTGTTTTTCAGGGACCAAACTGAGAAGCCACGCAGTGTACTCTGATCCCTCTTTCTGCTGATACATTCTTCATTCCAGGGTCTTATCTTGGAATTTTCTACTTTGTTAATATTTCACAAGGACTCGCAGGTCTTTAATGCTTTGTGAGGCTGCCACAATTTCCAGTTCAACTCTATGTTAGGAAGAAGCTCTTTTACTTCATTGCCATGCACTCATGTTGTGGACTTAACTCTTTTGGCTCTGTTTTGACACAGAGTTTTGATCTAAAGTGCTTTTATCTGTGAGCAAGATTGCTCAAAAGCAAAGCAGGCATGGTGAGAAGTGCATCTGAACCTCAGTTCTTTTGAACAGCACCTCTTCTTTTTAATATGTCATAGTTTATTTTATTTTCATTTATTTATTTATTTTTTAACTGTCAGTCTTAAGGAGAAAATTCCCATAAAGTGAGAGAGTTTGCACTGTAGAATAAATAGCCTGACTTGGCCAGTTTCAGACTCTTGTTTTCATTTTAAAGGGGGAGGTTTGAATATAAAGTACTTGATTTAGAGATTTTTTTTTTTATTAGATCTTAACAAATGACATCTCTTATTTACACACAAGAGACTGACACTCTAAAAAGCTGCCTGGATATGTAAATCTACCAGCCAGATATACACATAAAAGAGATTTTTTGGACTGAAAACCCAAGTAAATGTACCTATTACAACAGAAAGACCCCTCTGAGTCCTCTAAAAGCTTTTTTGGTATATAGCTTCAATGTATGTTTATGGTGGTTTTTTTTTTTAAAACAAATGGAGCCAAATCCAGGTTTAGTATAATTCTTTATATGTATATATATATTTGTAACCCTAGCTTTCACTCAAAATTAGGGATAGATGCACTACCCTTGCGCTAATGGGAGTTGCATTGATAGAGGTCACTGTTGCTTTCCCATAGCTATTTCCATAGCAGGAGCAACAGTCGCCCCTACTACAAAGAGGCATCTGAAGATGTCTGCGATGAAGCGAAACATTTCCCTTGTCTTTTGACTCAGGCTCTAGCTCGCAGGGGGCCGACACTTGGCACAGGTCTGGGTCTCTGGGAAAATCTCACCTTCCAGCAGCCTTTCCAGGCTCCAGCCTCCCCTGGAAGGGCCCAGGGCATTAAAGTCGTGAGGAGCTGCAGGAAGCCGGGGTCTTCCTTCAGTGCCTTCCCTCCCCGAGTCTCGTGGGTGCAGCCAAGCCAAACGAGGGGTTTGAACAAAAGTGTTCTAAAGTTGCATGAGAGCATTTGAACCCAGTATGTTTCTTATGTTGGGACAAGGCTGTAGTCATTTGAAAGTAGCCAAATGGATTTTTATCAAGGTTTGTTTTTAATAAAGTTATTTCCTTGCTGACAGGCAGGTTTTAACCTTCTGGAAAGAGGGGTTTGTAATAGAAATGTTGACACAACCTCCCTCTAGGGGTGCAGTTGCATTGCTGCAATAATAGTGTGTGGGCAATACAGTAATACGGCACTGACCCATAACTGACAAGAAGCAAGGCTCCAACTGCATTATAAAGGTCATTCTCTTATTTGTGAAAATGAAGTGTATTTTTTTGCTCTACTCCCTGAGTTTTCTGTTCTCTCCTCCCTCTCCCACCCCCACCCCAAATCCAAACACTTTATATTCTTAATTCACTAAAGTGTTGAAAATTTTAAGGCTATTTTAAAAAAAAATCAAGTACAGGGATTAACCCTGGCTCTTATACCAGCTAATCTTGTTTTCAGCACAGGACACAAAAAAACATAAAGGAAAGCCATTTTTTCAGTTTCTAGGGGGCCACCAAAGTTAGCAATGGTAGTCTCGAGGTTGCTCTAAACTACACCCGTCTGCAGTGGTGCTAATGGAGCATGCTGCCAGCCAGATGCAAAGAGAAAATGGCTCTGAATCTCTTCTGTTTCCACCTGATGTCTATTGTCATCTTCCATAGCATAGGGCAGGCCTGAAGCTATGAAAACTGTGAGCATAGGAACTAAAACCCATTTGGACTCTGTATGCACAGCCTCTCCCAAGAAGAGTGACCTTCAGTGATTCTCTCGCCTTATAACCTTTTTCTTTCAAATGTTTAGGAAGGAGCACTACACACAGCAGACATCAAATGAAGGGGCTATGTGCTGCAGTCTGCCTGCATGGCACCATCAAGGTGCCTTCTAGTATCTGAGAACAGTAACCACAATAGTTGATGTCATGAGACTGATTAAAAGTAACTGCCCTGCCTGTGAGGTAGAACATTAATTGAAAATGTGCAATTTGTACAATAGGCAGTAGTTAATTATCTGCTTCTTTGAACTGCTTGGTGTTTGGGATGGCTCTGCCTATGGGGACCAGAGACATGAAACAAAGACACAGGCAGTTTGAATGGGTAGTTGGTACCATTTAAATGAGTAGGAGCTGTTTAAAAAAAAAAGTCCGTTTAATTCTTAATGTAATTTTAGATCTAGTTTATAGTAAAACTACTTGAGGTGCAATTGCCCTATATAGGGGTTGTTGTCACTAGGTTACCCAAGATGGCTACCTTAATTTATGCAAAGCATCAGTATTAAAACCTGTTACTTGCTCTGTAAACAAATACTTATCAAGTGAGCTAAGGAAAAATCATTTTCACTTAGTCACGGTATAGGCATTTAGAGTCAAAGATAAGCATTTCTGACTTAACCCAGTAGAGAGCAGTGGTGTGTATACACACCAGACACATTATGATAACATTAACATTTAATACCTAGAGCCTTGGTTACTTCATTTGTGGGGCTTGAGGTTTTTTATCCTCCCCTGTTTCATTTCAAGTATGATACGTAGTTTGCAGGCACAAATGCATACACATTGATGCATACAAATTTAGTAAAATGCTTTATTTATTGGAATTCATAACCCAGTTCTTCTCTATTTTCATCTATCAATGATAACCAACCACATGATTGCTGCTGAGTAAAATGTAAAATAGCCGATAAACTTTGTCATCATTAGATTCCAAGGATAAAAGCACAAATATTTGACTTAGACATTTATTTACTTCCTAATTCTATGGTAATTTTTTATGTATATCTCTCTAACTGTATCTGCCTACACAATAAGTAAAGTGTTCATACGTTGTTATCGTTGTTAAGATCAGCACACAGTTAATCAATCACAGAAAATTGTTTTATATCGTATGCAAAAGATTATTAATGCCTTATTGTGTAAAAGCTTACCTAAGCTGATGTTCTCAAAACTGAAACATTTAATCACATTTGTCATATTTTGGTTTTTTTGCTGAATATACAAGACTGTGTAATACTAATTAAAACAGTGTGCAACAAAGAACACACTGGGAATATACTGGTGAAGAAGACAGATGCACAGAGAGTGACTTCAGTGGAAATGATCTAAACAGTGATTTTTTGGTAAAGGAAGAAAGATCAGTCCAAAGTGGAACCTCTGTATCTAAGGTCCTCAAAATATCTTAGTAGTCTGAAGTCTGTGTTGGACCCAAAACTGAATAGGAACTACTAATATACATCCAAAATCTCCAGAGATTTTGGCCTGTGGCAACGGGTTTCATGTGAAACAGCTGGTCTAAGGTGCTCAAATACCACAGTGATGAGTAATGTGTGAGCATGTGGGAAACTCGATGAGTCTCATGAAATTTCTATTATGAAGAAAATCTTGAAAGGGCAACCTATGAGTGCTGTTAAATCTGCAACTGAGCTCTACTCCTGCTTCACCCTCAAACCCAACCTTATGAGAGAACTGTGCTCTGTCAGTCCTGCTGCTCAGCTGCAGGAGTGGGGTACAGCAGCCACATCGCACAGTCCTCACTGCCTTCATATGAAAGGTCACACCACTCCCTGTCTCTGTTGTGTTACTCCTTGGTGTTTGGTTCCCTGGGCTGGGTGGTGCTCAGTATGAAGCCAAGCCAAGCAGAGCTTGTGTTGCCTGTTGGGGAAGGACGATCAGAAAAAAGGCAGAGGTGATTTTTCCAGCTCCTTTGGTTGAGTCTCATACAAAGTTTCAAGGGTTTATTGGATCCTTGGATGTTTCTGTATTTGTTTTAATCTACAGCTGGCTGATATGGGGAGACTTGGTTGCTGGTCTCTGCTCCTTGAGGTGCCTGTTTCAGTTCGAGTATCTCTGAACTGCCCATTCATGGAGGAATGGGAGGCTGGAGCTCGCAGGGGAGCGCCCTGCCAGGAGGCTGCACAGCATGGCCAGCTTCACTCGGTGCCTGGGACCGGGTTATCGGTGACAAAACAGGACCAGTGCTGGGCAGCGAGGTTCTGCTGCTCACCCTGCCTCTGCAGAGCCCTGAAGAGCTGAACTTGCAGCTAGCCCCTGCCACACAGGGAGTCCCAGGGTGTGGGAGGGCAGCCGCTGCTAGTGGGGACGGTGGGAGTTGGAGGGAGGTGGCTGTGAAGTAAATCACCAAACCCACCTTCCTTGCTTGGGTGGCACGATGGGCCTCAGCCCAGAGCAGAGCTCTCCCTCCCAAGCACTGCCGACCAGCAGCTTGAATCGCTCAGCCCTTTGTGCACTCTGGGTGGGAAACAGTGACGTGTCTGGCAGCAGGAGCTCGGCACAGACTCGAGGGGAACTGTGTTCAGGCAGCCGCTGTTGCCCTCGCTCTTCAGCCACTCCCCCTCGCTCCAGCTGGTGTCAGAGCTCTCTTCCTTTCCCCTTGCGCTTCCTCTCTTCACAGCATTTTGGTAACTTGGTAGCTAATTAGCAGGCTAAGACTCTCGGACAGAGGAAGTTGAGTCACTGACTTTTTATTTCCACAATCATTTGAGGCCATTATGGCAGTACTCGTTCCCAGCCCTGCACTCTCCTCCACTGCTGGTACAGGTGTTGGTGTGCTGATGACGGGAATGGTGTGCCAGCTAAAACTCTCCCAGGAAGAGATGGTGCTTGTTTTTGATGTAGAGTCATGGCTGCACAGCGAATGATGCAGGAATGAGAATCAGCAGGCAAGTGGTGGCTTAAGAGTTGGTGGAGCGATGGCATTGATAGGCTACTCTGTTCAAATATAACGTGCTGTAGGGTCACTGAATGCAAAGCTACCTGGGAATGAGTAATGCCATCTGTGTGTATGGAAAGAGGAAGTGTGCTCAGGAAAACACCGATTCAGGAAAAGTTTAGGCACTGATCCTGACCTCCGGGTGGCCAAAGCGGCTACTGCAGTCCTTACTGTGTAAACAGGGGAGCAGTGAGCAATAAGGGGGAGATTTTAGCTTTGTGCTCATTATTATGAGGCTACACTGGGAATCTGTGTTCAGCTTTGGTGTTCCTATTTTAATAAGGAGGTTAAGTGCAAAAATAACACTACACGTTAATTAAGGACTGGACAAAATGTTTTACAGTGAGTGAGGCTTCACAAAATCAGAATATCAGAAAGATGATTGGAGATAACAGTCTAATGTATGTTCCAGGAAAAAACATTTCCAGGTATTACACTGTATAAGCCAGTAGAGAAGGCCATAACAAGGACCGGTGGCTTCCCAGACAAAGCATGGCAGTCTAATTACAAATAAGGCCCATACTTTTAATGATGAAAGTGATTAACCACTGGGAGAGGCTACAACAGAAAGGATTACACCCTGTAACCCTTGATTTCTTTTGCTGAAAATATCCAATACCTGGCAAGTAGTGCCATTCAAATGCAGTTAGCATTTCCCCATGCTCACCTTGATCAGAGGGTCTGACATCTGCCTCTTTCATTTACCTGTTCAGAATTTCCCAAGCTGTTGATGGAAAGCAGTGTAACACAGCGGAAGAGTGCTGAAATGCATTACTAAAAGTTCTTGTGAGTTTCACTAGCCTTAACTCCATGCAATTCTGGCAGTTAACAGCTCTGAAGGATTAAAAAGTTGGTTGCCTGTAAGGTTTCTGGTTAAAGGAACTTTAATTTCCACAGTGATATTTTGTTTCTTTGTAACTGGGACTTGCAATTGTATCCACATGAAAATAGGAAAATCTTACAGGTAACATAGGTGATTGTCTGTGGAAACAAAACCTGCTGCGGAGGTACTACCCTGCAAGATGAAGTTCCTGTTCTTTCTTTTATCAGCAGTTAATGCGATTATTAAAATGTTACGTCAAAATTAGAATAAACATTGCCTGGGAAAAGTCACGTAACTTCAATGTGAGAGTGGTCCTCTTTCGGGTTTTGTTATGAGCATTTGACTTTGCAAATAATTTTCTAATTTTTTTTACCCCTTGGAACGGTCTGTGGGAGGTTTAGTTTGTTTTTTCTTCTCTTCTGTTCCAAGTTGACATTTTTGCAACTCTACTCTGGTGCAGTATATTAGCTCCACTTCTCACTGCTCCAATATATTTTGCTTGGGATAGACATGCATATTTAATAACTAGGAGAAGGATTCTTTCTAGATGCCACAGAATTGGATTATCATCCCATTAGGCATGAGGCCTCATGTAACCAGGGACACTTAACTTTTGACCTTTGTGAGAAGGATCATTTAATTTAACCACTCTTAGTATACAGCTGAACCAGGTGAATCTGGGAAATTCTCAACTCAGTTTTATGTTTGTTTAAGAAATTGGGAAGGGCTTTTAGCTGGAACAGCTGTTATTTTCATCTCTTTTGATACTATCCTAATACATCCTCAAATCCCTGCCTAAGATTCATGTCCCGAATATGGGAAAAATTGCAAGGAGATAGACAGATAGATTAGATAGATTACACTCAACTATATGATATGCCTAGATGTTTATCAAAGCTCTGTAATGACCATATAAACCTAGATGATAACACAGATTTGGCTATGGCTCAATCCCTAAATTTAAAATGAAAATGTTGTTTGAAACCCAAATGAAGGAACACATTTAGCTACACTTTAACAGTACACAGCAGGTTTGGGGCATATGTGGGTGGTATATGAGAGTTTCAGACCTCTCTATCTGTATGGCAAATGTACGGTGGGCAATCCCAGCCCACTAAGCCTGTATAAGTACAAGCAGCATGGATAGGCACAGACCACTCATGCAGGCATGTGAACAGCCTTTGTATTTCCTGAAATATGTCAATGATTGCTCAGTAAAGCCTACAGGTTAGCTGACAAATTGCAAAATTTTGTTAACAGCAATTATTTGAATCATTACTCAAAAGCAGCTAAGGACGTGGCTAGGTTCATTTGCAAGATCCAGATTTCCTTTGGGGGTATGGGAAAGAAAAGGGAAGAGACATAGTGAAAACCAAATTTATTTCTACCATCTTGGTACATTTGTTTGCAGGTTTACTGGAAGTGCAAAGAGTTTTCTCGATGGTTTTCTCAATGTCTTAAGCACAAGCTTGTCTTTAGTAAATGAATTATACCATTGCAGACAGCAATGTGGTCCAAAATCCCATATATTAATATAAAAATCTGTGTAGATCTTTGTGGAAGCAGGTACATTTCTTTGGAGTTTCCTTCAACTATTTAAAATGCACTAAATGCATCATGTACCTCAATGGAAAACATCACATTCCTGAATTATTTACATCTATTTCCTAATGAGGAAATTGGGCTTTCTTTTCTGACTACCTGCAGTAGCTTTCTGGTAGCATGCTGTTTCATCCAGTAAAGCATCTAGGTACATTTTCTCTGGGATACCTAGTATAGTTCATAGCTTCACTTTTACACACGCATCTGAACATTTAGTAAATGACAAATGCCATTCATATGGCCTATTAAATTCTTTTTGCTCTTATGAAATGAGCGGGAGCCCCATATGCCAGATAATTATTTGTCCATTCTGCTTCCATCTTAGAAACTATTAAAAATGTCCTGCAAGATTTTCCAAGGGAGAGCTTCCTTATTCATGGATATGCTCTTCTTCAATAATGAACTTACCTGTGAAGTGCGGATACTTATACCTCAAAGTACTTGATTTCAAAGATGGATCAAGCAGTGGAAGACATTATGTAAGTGGCTAAAAAAGGAAGTCTATCTGTCTTTTTTAAATGCCTTTAGAAAACATTTACTTACAGCATTTCAAATTTTTTCTATATGAATAGTCACAATGTGAATTATTATATCACTTTTCATTTCCATAGACGCTTCACTTCATGGTTACTTCCATTGTTACACATTTTCATTCTGGCTTTTGAAAACCCAGCAACAAATGGGTAAAGATTTTACCATTCATCTAGCCTGTAGCCTCCAGTCCAAGGCATTATTAAATGTTGTTCAAATGTTTTCAGGTAGGGTGAATTTGACTGAAATTAATCCCTAGAGAATAATTTGACTAATGAACTAAAAGCTGGTGGCAAAGTATTACTTTGTTTCTCTGGTATGTGAATTTTGTTTGATTGATTTCCTAAATATTGAAAAATCAAATCCAGAGATTTGGGGAATCATTTGACTTATTTCTAACAAATGAAACTGAGTTTCAGTCTTCTATAACAATATCTCTCATAGTGCTACAGGACATGGCCATCTTAATCAGTAAGCCAATAAAAATTTCGAGCTTTTAACTGCTTTACTTTCTCTTACTTTAAACACAAACTAAACTTTATGGCCTTGATGCTACGTTTATCTAACTTTTGGCAAACACATGTCTTTGCAGGGTTGTAGCATGTGTTGGTAGAGAAATATAAATCTAGCTTACAAGGGGCATGTGGTGGTCTGCATGTGTACACATCATCTTTCTTCTGTTCTCACCAGGACCACCATGGCCTTAACCGAAAAGAAGCATGCTATATAGAAATCTGCCCTGTGTAATGGCAAGGATATAAACAAATACAACAAACCACCTCATTTTAGCAGCAGATGTATGAAAAACTTAGCTGTGATCATTTTGTCCAGACTCACTCTCTGTAAGTTAGCACGTATGCTTGTATTGGGTTCAAGAATTACAAATACAGCATAAACACAATACAACAACCATAAGCTGCTAGGTGCTGCCAGCATTATTTATTCAGAACTTCTGGCCATCCAGCATTATCACACTCTGAAATTAGGAGCATTGGTTTTGTAATCTGCCTGTGCTGGATCTGAGTTTTCACAACATGTAGTTTACACAATAATACTACTTATAGATCTTCCATTTTTCTGCAGAAATTAATTGCCTGTACCACAATGATTTATAGTCAGACTGAACATGATTATTAATTTTCCTGATGATTGTACCAGTGGGCGGCAACAAATCTACTCCTGATAGGACCAGCTTTGAAATGCTGTGAAAACTAAAATGTCCATAAGGTAATAACAACTAATTTTTACCTTAATCAACTTACACTTTAAAAGAATTTAATATAGGGCACTTGTGCCTTGTGGGGAAACTTGTTTGAAACCTACTGTAAGGTGCTGAGTTATTTATGAGAATAATTATACATTTGTTACTTGAGCTTGTACTGGGAAATCAGGCTCTGAAATTAGACCAAAATACCATTAAAAATGAAGTCAGTGTTGTGTATGTTAGAAACTCCAGCACTGAGGTAAATAGTATTTAACAGAGAAAAGAACAGCAGTTATCAGGAAATCTTTAACAGAGAAACGAACAGTGGTTATTAGGGAATATTAAAGCTTGACAAACTCAGCTCATATTTTCAGGCTTGTTTCTGCTTAGCGATGCCTTTGAGCTAGAGTAGGATCACTCCAGTGTTTCTCTGAGCTCCCTGATGACGGGGAGAAAGAGTGTGCACACAGCTGTCCCTCTGGACTGACATCTTTCTGCATGGCATGAGCTGCCTTCCCTTTCCACACTGGTTCTTAGCTTTGCTGTGCCATAGCCTTGGACAGGCCTTTAGCCTGTCTCCCTGACCCAACACCTAAGCCTCCATGCCACTGAGCTGCAGGCACGGTGTCTTTGCCTCCCCTGGGCGGGAAAGATGGAGCCAGTCTCGCCCCCCTCCAAAGAAACTTACTGGATGGTTGCAAAGGATCCAGCTTAATGGAAAGGGGAAGGTGGGCAGCTCTGCACAGAGCAGCCCAGGCCTGTGGAGCAGTCAGGCATCAAGCACAAATTTTAATGGTCAGGCAGAATGCATTACCACCTGGTGAGATGCAGCCTAGTGTGGAGGCCAGCATGGGATCCTGGTGATGCTACTTCTAGCCCTGATTTGCTCTCCAACTTTAGGAACGTCACTTCATGGTTCTGGGCCTGAGAGTCCTTATCTACAGAACAGTACCTCTTCCCCTTGTAAAGCACTTTGATGTAAGGGTGAAAACTGCTGCCCAAGAGACTAGTGGCAACAGTATTACTCAGGATGGATGACAGAGGTGTGAATTTTGGTTGTAGAAACTCATCCACCTTGTGCACGTGGTCTGTTTTTCTCTTCCAATTTTGGACAAATAATCTGTGCAAAACACCATCCATCCTGTAGGCGTTTGCAAGGCCTTGCAGTTGGACTACTGTTTATACAGGATTGCAAAGTGTTTGAAAATGTATCTGTTGTTCCTCTTATGGAATACAGGAGTACAGAGCTTAGTTGTGCTTTGGCTTCTCTCTGGGAAATCTTGAAGAAGAATCACAGAGCATATATGACACAGTGTGATCAAATGCCAGAAATATTTTGTTCTTTTTTTTCTTCCTGTGATTAGTGGCATTATGCAGTTATGCAAATAATCTGTTATTTATATCTAGACACATTATGCAGTTATGCAAATATTCCATAAATAATTAATATTTCCCACAGTTATTTGGGGGGAAATATTCCCCCAAAGCATGTAACATCAGCTGTTTAATATGCCGCATGTACTGTACACACTGCTAGTTGTGTCATACCTCAGATACCTAGCTCAGTGAGGCTCCCAAATGCCATTGCACGGGCCAGTAGCAGTCTTCAGATTCCAGCAGGGCTGTGGCTGATTGTAGAGTAGACTGTTGTCATGTATTAGTTTAGCGCCTCTTCTGCCTTCTCTCCATCTGCTTTGATTTGATGTAAGCAATGGCAGAAGGCACTGCAATCCTGGTGTTTGCTGCAGAGCACCAGGTAGGTGGTAAGCTCAAAGAGAATTATTCGTACTAAGTACATTTAAACATCTTGCTGAACTGCAATTCAGAGCGCAGCACAGGAACCTGATTGCTAAACTGCCCATGAAGAGGAGAGACCTGGGTGCTTTCAGAGCACTGAAGTTACAAGCCTAGACCTTGGAAGGGTGGAAAACATCCAGCATCTTTTTCTTGACTAGGCTATAGGGATGCCTAGCTGGAGTGGGTGGCAGTGGGCTACTGAATCATCTTTAGTCACATAGTGACATTATGGTGACATACAGAGAAGGTTTTGAGGGCTGTAGTAGTGGGGAAAATAGTTGGAAGCAGAGAAGGATATGAGCCAAGCAAGCGAGGAGTTGACTGTGTTCTGCCTGATCAGCTTCTGGTACGGACTGTTCAGATGATGCAGTATTTGCTTGATTTTAACCAAACTGGAATATTGCTGTCAAAGCCCAGAGGAAATGTCTATTTCCTGCAAGAAAAAAAAAAAAAAAAAAAAAAAAAAAGAAAAGAAAACAAAATAAAGTCCTTATTAATAACTTTGTTTGATTTCATACTTTTAAAACCATTTTGAAAATGGTTACACAATGACGGAAACTCCCACCATTTCTTCCAAATCCGCCAAATCCGATTCTTCCCTTTAGGAACTGGGGTATATAAGGAAATAACAGAGAGAAAGCAAGTACAGAAGTAGGAAAAGTATAAAAAGTAAAAAGGAAGTAGCAATGAGATAAATAAAGAGAATACCACACAAAGGAAAAGAAATGACAGATAGAGAGGAGTCTGTGTGAAAAAGCAGAAGATATAGAAGAGGAATAAGAGAAGCAAAACAAAATAAAAAGCCCAGAAGAAAAACAGAGGTCATGACTAGTTGAGGAGTAGACTACAGTGAAGGATGGAAAAGGCATGGTCAGCAAAATAAATGAACAGGAACCAGTGTTTTGAAACAAGGGAGTTATTGTGACTGGAACACACCTGAAGAAGGGAAAACAATGCCAAAATAGCTGGGGAGAAAGAAACAATAAAAAAAGAGAGTGGAAAATGCAGTAGAATATGCATTTTATGATGTATAAGATTGTGTTAAGATTTAGCCTGATTTTGGGTGTTCATAAATGTGCCACTTTTTCGTGTAGATTAGTATCGCCCAAAGTCCTGTGTTGCCCATACCACTCTTTGGCTGTATTGCCTTTAAAAGCAAGACTGATTTCTTGGCTTAGTTAAAGTCAATGGAAGTTTTACCATTTATGGTACTTTAATGAATCTAACCAGCAGCCCTCTTCCTCTTGTCCCTCCTCCTTCGCCCACTCCTTCATACTTGAGTACTGTACTAGATGAATAGGCACCATAAAGAGTAGGACTCATACAGCTCTCGCATAAAATCCAGCTTCCCAGTGTTCACAAAAGGTTATCTATTCAGGCTCTGCATATCTCCTGCTATCTAATGCAGAGTGAACACTCTGTTTACATTTCTCATATATTTTCCAATCTGCATAAGTCGCAGTACAGATTAATAGCCCTACAAAAGTTTGACCTTCCATTCATTTTGTGTTAAGCTTTCTGTCTGAGGGGACACTTTGTATTTAATGGAGCCAAAATTCTTTTCCCATCATTTCCCAGTGAAAAAAGTGTAATCTGCATGCAACCCACTTTAGCAGCTGGCTTCCCCTATATCTCATCTATAGAATTAAGAGCAAAGATGGCATGAACCACTGAGCTTGGCCCAGACTCGTCCTAAGGTTCATTGCGATGCATGCATTTGAGCAAATCTTGCCTGATTTATGTTTCTGGGGGAAATCCAGATGAAATTCACTGGTTATGATAAATACAAATTAAAACAGACAAATTGTCTGACTTAGCTTTGAATTTTGGGGTTGATTCAAAACCCAAAGTAATGCCATGGATTATGAAGGGGAGTGAAGCCCTTGTGAACAATAGAATACAGTATTTATTGTATTTTAATTGCAGCCCATCCAAACCACAGCTCTGTCACCAGCCATGAAGGAGGAGAAGGTAGAGCACAGGCTTTACGCTCTGCTCTGATTTGCGCTTTCAACCCGGTGTCACATAGGCAGGGCAACACCCTGTGAGTGCCCCTGTGTAGGCAGGGGCCACCAGGCACAGGGCACACCAGTCATGGCTTCAAGTCCCCTCAGCACCCATCCTTTGGGGAAGATGCCAATGGAGGGGGTGCACAGTGGCTGCATCAGCCTGGCTTAACACCCTGTGTAAGAGGTGCCTATGGACTAGTTAAACAACTTCCACCACCTCAGTGCCAGGACTGCCACAAGGGAGTGGAGGGCACTGAGCACATAATTCCTGCAGTGGAGGATGCTGACAGCCCAGCCTGAAGGAATCCAGTCGGTTTTTAATTTTAGCTCTAGTATTTCTTGCCATGTAAACAATAGCCAGTGTCTTGAGGAGAAGAGAGTGTGAGAAGCAGCAAATCATTGTGTGGGGGTGATGGAAAGTTGGAGACTGTTGAGTTTAGTGGGGATTGCTAAGCACAGCTGCAGGCACTGAAGACAGCATGTTCTCTCCTAGCTAGGCTTGTAAAGCAAAAGGGAGTGGTCTGTACACACCACTGTGGCAAAAATCCTGATTTCTCTGTAGCCAAACATGTCTCTAACGTGCATCAGAGTCCCTGGGACATTTAAAGCAGAATTGTGCTGGGCTCTGAAAAGCCCAGGACTAAGCAGGGAGAGACAGAAGGACCTTCCAGATGTTCTGGCAAGATGGTGTCTGGCTTTCCCAGGGAACAGGGGAGGAGAGCTCAGTCCTCAAGACTGTGTGTGTCCAAGAAGAAAGGTTCACCCTAAAGAGGATCAGCTCTTGGCTGCTGACTGGGCCAGGAGTTGCCATTCTTGGGGTTAAACTCATCTGGGCTGAAAGTGGAGGAATTTCTCTGAAGCTCATGGAAGCTACACCAAATCTTCTACCAAGTGAACCGGGGTACTTTTCTAAGCTGTGCTTGTTGATTTGTACTTTGTTATCACTAGGGATTAATTTTTCAACAACTGAAGTTTGTCAGTTTGGTTTTGGTCATTTGTGATTTCGATTTTGTTTGGTTTGGCTGTGCATGCTTTCATGGAAAGAATTAATGATAATGCTGTTGAATTTTATAATTACTTAAAATATAAAGGTCATACATAATATTTACTGATTTAGCATCATAGGAGAAAGGAAAATTGTGCTGGGGAAGAGCTGAATTTATCTGGAAGTTCTCTGCCATGTTTTGTGCTCATTTTCCTTTTTCTTGTACTCTTTGTTAGAGATCTGATTTCTAGAACAGCAGAGATTTCCTTGAAATGAAAATGTTTAAAGGAATCCACTAACCATTGTCCTTGTTAGTTGGAAATGAATGCTTATTGATCAGAAATATTGATCTAGCACTTTAGATTAAAACAATACTTTTGGTAGTGCAGTCAAAAGAGTTTAAAGACTAAAGTAAAAATGTAACTTCCACTGGCTACCAAGTGATCGATCGTAACTGATACCACTGCCTTGGAACATAAGTTTACTGTGACATCTCTTATCTGCACTGAAGAGTTTGCCCTCATTGCTTTGTGCATTATGTATAAATGATTGATGTCAGCTTTAACATTTTTTAGAAACAACTTTCATTGTCTCCCGTGCATTTGCAGTGCTGAAAATTACTTATATTAAAGAATTTCTCAGCCAGAATGTAGTAATTAAGAATAAGAACAATCTTCAATAGCTCCAGCCTCCCTCTGCTATTACATCTGTATAACATAGCTCAGAAATAAACAGCCTGTGGTAACTCTTAAGTGGATGTCATAGGCCAGATTTTCTCCTCAGTTCCACCTTTATGACCTCATTCACTTCAGCAAAGGTGGGTAGGTGTGACCAGTCACTGAACTTGCCTCATATCCCTTCTACCAGAGCAAATACTTGCTAGTGGAAAAAAAGGTTGGAAACATTATAAACAAACTCTGAAATATGATGAAGATTGGACGCAACACTTCTACTATTACTGCTACAGGAAAAGGAAAAAAAAAACATTATCTGGATAACGTAAGGAGCCTGGGAGCCTGTTGCCCATCAGAATTTATTGGGGACTTGATGCAAAAGTAGACAAATGAGGTTGTTAAGCGACCCCTTAACTGGAGGCCATAAGAGTTTGTGCAGTCGTGTGTCATGCCTGCCTCTAAAAAGCAATGTGAAATGCTCTGAACTAAAAAATCCTTGTGCCTGGCTTTCAGAGCAGCAGTCCTGCGGCTGTTATGAAAAAATATGTGCCTGCTGGGACTGATAATAGCTGATCATCATCACCTATCCCATTGCAATGCTTCTCAGTACACTTTATTTTTTCAGCAAACAGAGAATGTATATTTTGCTTTTGCATGAGGCTAGATTACAAGAAATACTACGCTTACATAATAGCGTAGCAATTCTTTTACTGCTAGCATATATGTCTGCTGACGCACAATCAATGATGAATATCTATATTTCTGTATAGAAAAATACAAATATTGAGTGAATTAATTCACTTGCTTTTCCTTGTAAGCTAAACGTATCTTTCAATACTGGTACGTCTTGCTAAGACCAGTAATGGAGACAGAGACACTCAATGATTCTCTTTAGACATGAAAAATTAGGAGGGAAGTATATTCAGCACATGATGAGAACCTGAATATTTTCTCTGAAATGAAAGTGGGTTTGTATGGGAGTCTTGAGGACCAAGGAGCCCCAGGGAAAAATTAACTTAAAAATGGAACCTCATGTTCATCTTCAAAATCCTAAACCAAGGTATTTCTTCCCTGCCTGGGAAGCAGAAGTCATTCTCATATATTGCTCTGTTATTTCATGAACTTTGCCATGGCCAAGAGAAGGCCCACAGAGAGTAGAGCGGCTATTCCCAAATCTCTTTACAAAAGCAAACTAAATTTAGAGCACTCCTGCATTTCATGGCAGTGGGAGCAACTCTGGGTTTCCAAGCTGTAAACAGAAGAAAAATTTAAACCACTGGGTCTGATTCTTCACACCAGGCATTTCCCAATGAAGTTGTATCATCAAAATGTCAGTATAAAAGCATAGAGAAGCAAATTCTCCAGCTTTTGCAGTATTTGCAAAGAAGTAAGACATGACTTACCAGTAAATATCTATCTGTGGTTTTCATTCTGGTTAAGAGTGATCTTTCCAGCTGTTCAGGCAGGACTGCTGATTCATATATTTCCCCATGTTTTGATTTTCATTTTAAGCCACCATTCCAGGCATTAATGTGTTAATTGTCAAGGTTCTATAAATTTTAGTAAAGCCATATTATTTTTGCATGGCAACTATTAAAAATATTTTTCCTCTTAATTTCACAAGGGATGCTGAGACTTTCAGAGTTTTTCCCTCTTGCAGAAGGGAATAATTTAGATTTTCTTCCATCCCTGTCAGAAGTTGAACAGACGAACAAAACAGATTCTTCAGAGACAATTTTACACAGAGTTACATCCATCCAATTCAATTATAAATTAAATTGACTAACGAACCATAGCTCATTATGGGAATCAATTACTCAGAACTGTCTTTGGACCAAAAATGTGGAAAATAAAAAATAATGGTCATACTTCAATATACCAGATTGTCAGTGTTTGAAAGCTCTGTTTTTCTCTAGCTTGGCATAGACCATCGCCAAAAAGAAATGATAATCATTTGTTTTACTGCTTGTAGATACGTTCCTGCTTTATGAAGACTAGTTAATTCTTGAGTTTGATCTCTTTCGGACCAGCACCTCGGGCTTTTTTGAGATGACAGGCCAACCCTGGAGTAATGTCATCACATGGGGATCTTTCAGATCAACTTATGCAAATGTGTTATTAAAAGAAGCCACATTTTAGCCTCTGGTGCAACCCAAACAATAGTAGTAGAAAATGCTATGAGGTAGCATTGGAGGCATTTTCTTAATAAAATCATTCTTATGACATAGTTGTAGTTGGCACACCCCTCTGGAGTGTTTTTGGCTGAAATGCCTAGTAAAAGTAAATGTAATAAAGACAGAGAAACAAACCCTGTTAGTTTAAGACTGGTGTGAAATGATGATGAAGGATTATTTAAAGTCCCTAAATAAAGCCCTTAGTACAGAGGAATGGAGGCATACAGAACAGCTGTTTAGTATAGCTGGTAGTATCGTTTGGATAAACTATGTCAGCCTGGGCAGTGTCAAGGGCAGCACACACAGAAATGCATGGTGGGTCGCTGCACCAGCACACAAGGGCAGCACTCCTCTGAAGCACCAGCCTGCTGGAAAGCAAGGAGAGCAGAGCTCCTCGGAGGCTTCGCCAGTTCTCCTTCTGCCATAGCTTCCCGTCAGCTGGTACATGGAGAAAAGCAAGTCAAGTAAAATGCTTTTTACAGTTTGTGTGTCAGACCCCCAGTTGCTGAAATCTCTAACAGCTAAGCATTTTCCTGATTTAACTCAATGTATATAATTCAGTAGGATTAAAACAAAGTTTTTCACTGGTGTTTAGCTGTTACAAGACTTTGAAAATGAGATAATCCTAATCTGTGTGAAGTATGCTTCATTGCTTGGTTATTTAAAAAACATTTCTAACTAACTGGCATGTTGTATAAATCTTGTTGCATCTTCTCCCTCCCCTTCCGTCCTGCAGGCAGGGCGGGAGGGCTGCCTCTCTCATTAGGGCTGGCTGTGCTCTTACAGAAGCAGTTTTCATGAAGGGGAGCAGGTCTGACAAAAGGCAGGCTGGGAATCAGGCAGCCAGTCTTACCCTGAGTTTGCTTTAGACTGAACGTTTCAAAATGAGGCTTAGCTGGGAAGTCTAATAGTTAGGTTAATGACCTGTGCCTTCCTTGCCACCATTATTTCTTATAATCGATCAGAATTTTAAAAGCGTATTTCTAATATACATCAAATGTTGAATATTAATGAGTTGCGGAAACGTTTTGCATTAGGGACGTGCTCACTAGAATACCAGTGTCATCAGACGGCCAAGACTTTTCCCCCCGGTAATTCCTTTTCCCCGCCTTACCCTTTTTGCACTGATCGGCAAAGAGTTTTAGGCTGCGAGTTTGAAATGAGACCGGCATTGCAGCCCGGAGGTTCTTGGCAAACTCCTCCGCCGCTTTAATTTTAACCAATTAGAAGAGCCAATCTTCCTTAGTTCAGAGCTATATTAAAAGATATCACATTCAAAGGCTGGACATGCACGCCATTAATTAGGGGTGTCCGGCGAAGGGGCTGCCCTCAGCTGTCGCTAGGGCTACGGCGGGCGCCCCTGCCCACCTGTTGCGGGCAGAGGGGCTCGGCGGCAGCGGCAGCTCCTGCGCGAGGCCTCTCGCTGGCCCGTGGGGAATTTGCACTAATTAGAATTAGTTGTCCCTCCGCAGTCCGGCTCCTGACACAAATTGCATTCTGCAGCTTTTTGTTCCACTTGAGTTCACAGACAAAATAGCCCATGCCATGTTTGAAATGAAGCAAGGCAATATGAAAGGGTTTTATGTAATTGGTTAATATACTTTAACATTTTAACTAATATCTTTGGTGTTGGTTTCTCGAAAAGAAACATGTTTGCTTTCTTCTTCTTTTGCTTAATAATTATTTATGATCGCACTGTGGGTAATTTTAATATGAGCTTGTTCAGGTGTCATTAAATCATTGTCGGGCTTGACTGCATGTGTAAGGAAACAAGTGACCTTTAAAGATGATAGTTTGAAGCGGAAGCTGTGGTAATGGGGAGCTGCAGAAGTACACACTGCGGTGGCAAGAAGAGAGACCTTTCACACTTATCAAGAGAATAACTTTATTGAATCATATGACCAATAAAGAGAAATTGTTTTTAAAAAAAGTGGAAAGGGCAAGTAAAGGAGGTAAAGGGAAGAGTCTATTGATGAAAATATGGAGAAAGATAGATCGACAGCAAAAGTTGCAAGTTTCACTCATAAGCCACTCGTGGAAATGAGAAATCCTGTGCACCGCAGAGGCTGACTGCATTAGAGCAGCTCAGCTGCCTGATGGCACATCTGCCACCCCAGAGCCAGTGATGACGCCTCGAGGACTTGCTGGCGGAGGAGGTGCAATGGGTAACAAGACTCTCACCAAGCTCTGGGACTGACTGAGACTGGAACTGGACTGGAGTGAAAAGGATGATAAACCATCCTTATGGGAATTCAAAGAAAGTCACAAGAACTGCACCAGAGAGGCAGCGAATCATAAGCAGCCCTAAAACACTTGGGTGTTGCTGGGTGTTGAATTGCGCATCCACTTCTGCTACCCCTTGGGATGGCAGAACACACAAGTCAAGCTGTCAGGGAGTCTTTGTCTTGATATTGGTGGTGTTTAGGTTTCAGAAGCGTAATGAAGGCCTAGAATATTCTCTTTGGTGTCCAAGAAAAAAGGCAAGAGTAGAGCAGAAATGCCAATGAGTTTGCAGAGCTGGTAGAATTAGAGCAGGTAAAATCCACACAACTGTGGTCTGGTCTGGGTTGGATTCCATATCCCTTGTCTGTACATGGGTATTGTGTGGCTCTTCTATTGGTGGCAATACCTATTTTTGGATAAAATTGTAGAAACGCACAGAAATGCTTTTCAGATCTTGGGGAACTAAGGGCATGAGGGTTACTGCCAGCCCATTGATGATCCCAAATATTTTACTTAATGGATTTTTTTTAACTTTTCTTCATGTGTATTTTCCCTTGCAAAAGAATATCCCAAGTGCCAGTGACGACTTTAACCCAAGTAAATTATCAGTAACCATTATTACATAAATATATTAGAAGTATGGTTTTTTAAATTGCTAATTGCTGGCTTGATCCTGATCTAATTAACATCAATGCTACATTTCTGCTGTGTGTAAAAGAAGTAGAGTAACTAAGCGATAGGCACTTCCTTCTGTCTCTATTCATGATATATCTCTGAAATTATAATTTTCTCCAAATTTATTCATTATTTGAATTTCATTTCCTATCTATTATTTATTGACATTACATTCCACATCCTGTTAATGCATCTAGATTCATTTATTAAGCTGTTGCTTAGTTATGATGATGGTATTTTGCCAAACCATGCATTCAAAAACCATGATTCAGAAACCCTAAAATTATGAAACTAGGCTAAATCATGAGGTTTGTATTACGTGCATTTTAGCTCTTTTTATCTCTTTAGTGTTTGTGTATGGTGTGTATATACACAGTATACACAGAATACAGTGTGTGTGTATTCAGTCATTTTTTCAAACTTTCCTCTGTAACAAGGGCTAACAATATCATTTTGTTTAATGGCAGCTGAACTTGTTATCTTGCCATGTGACTCTAGAAGCTCACCAAGTATCACAAGCCACATCAGTATTTCAGTAAAATCAAGCTCCCTGGTTCCTTTGTGGTTAGTCGTATGTCTCACGCTCTGGTCTTTTTGTTTCTTGTTCTCAAATCAAGCAAGTACATCCAGTATAAATAGCCCTACATATGAAGACCACATTCATTTCCATGTGGCTTTGTGTAATTCTGAAATCCACCTCCTATAGATCCATACTGCACAAATCCATCCCTTGGATGGCACAGTGAGGAACTTTTCATTTCATTTTTGAAGATCTGCTCCACTGTAATTTTAAACCAGAGAGAAAAGCTGTCTTTTAAGAAAGAATATCTTTCTCTGTTTACTAATCCTTGTCCCATGGATATTACTCTATTGTCAATGAGTAAAAATAGATATGGTATTTGGAATTTTATGCCACTTCAGCCCGCCACCCCTGTGTAATCTCTCGTCAAGGAGATTAGACTGGGGTAGATGTCTGTGTACTAAGTAAATTACTTTTGCTACAAGCAAACTAGGAGGTTAACCAAATGCTCAGTATTGGCACCAACTGCTGACCATGTTAGTCATTACCACTTAGGAAACACAAAGTGTGTTATACTATCACAGGAGAGATGCCAACTCAGTTAACTCTATCACTGCCATTCTACAAAGGGGATGCATCAACTGAAACACTTAAGTGGTCCAGCTTTGCTTGCCTATTCTGTCATTTCAAAATATGATCCTGACACCTCTGAAAAGTCAGCAGCAGCCTAGAAGTTTATGTACAGACAAGAAACAAAGAATTCAACTTAGGAGCGATCAGACTCTGCAAATGCAAACACAGAGGCAGCCACTGAGTGTACTAGAGTCACATGTAGTTTGGCCCCTTTGTTCTCTACTCCCTCCTTTTCCTAGTGGGAGATGCAACCCACTGAAAATACAGACCCATCTTAATGCAAGCAATGTTCCTATTAGTGCCACATGTCTTGTTTGCTGTTTGGTAGACCTTGTCCCAGCAAGAGAACCTCAGTTTTGCTTGGACAATGCACTATATTAAAAGCTCTATCAGTCCTCCCCAGAGGTTGAGCTCTGCTGGGCAGAAAGAAGGAATTGCAGTGCTGAAGCAGCTGGCTCAAAAAGTATTTTAGTTAAGAATAGAAGTTGCTAAATGAAGCACGGAGCAGATGGTCTGATTCCAGCTTTAAAAGCATATGAAGAGCTCCCACTTGAATTCCTGCATTTTCAAAGATTTCTGGCCACAACCATGTCTCATTTCTAAGTCACCTATTTGGGATATCGTAAAATTAAAACCAGTACTGAGTCCCAGAGCACCACCAATGTGTCATGCTGCCTCTGTGTATTCTCCCTCTCCTCATCACACAATAGAGAGAGAAAGGGGATAACTTTCAATGGGCAAAACACATTGTAGAATTTCATGGGTCACGTTTAGTCCATTTGTCCCCTATTGACCACCTCTGGGTTAGTGACTACCATAAACCATTCTGGTTTTCTCTTCTTGCTTCTCCTTCTCCTTCCTTTTTTTTTTTTTTTTGCTTCGCCACATCTCATAATGTCATGTAGGTATCCAAAGAATCTTGCATAGGAGAGGAAAGAAAAATAATTTTTTATTTGGTTAAATGTGATGCTTGTTAGCTCCAGTATAGTTAATCTTCTGTGTGTGACCTTTCTAGCTTGCTTTTCAAGTAGATGGTCATTTTTTTCTGAAAAGCTGTCTGTTGCAAAACATGCTGCTAAAAGGAGAATAAAATCATTTGTCAAAATTGTATGAATTTGTAATTCATAATAGGCAACAGCAATTTAATGAAATAGTTTTCTGCTACTGACACTGCTGTCAAAATAAATGTGGGGAGGATAATTATAGTAATTAACAAAATAGTTAATTACACTTTGTCATAAGATAAGGTTTAGTTTGATTTCTGATTAAGAGTAGATCAATACCAAATATCTCACTGTACATATCTGATTATTACTACAGGGCTAGACCAAAAGTCATGTATCAGTTTTCCAAATCATGCAAAGCAATGGGAAAATATTACCTCAACAGCCAGCTCTTCTGCAGTTCCCATCCTTGAATGTGCATCTTCACCCACATAGCTCTGAAGTCTTACATCATATTCTGCTCTGCAGGACTTGGCATCATGCTGCATCTGGGATACTTTTGATGAGGACAAGGGATGCTAAAAATCATGAACATCCTCACTTGAAAGTAACACTCTTAGAGAGGTTGTATAGGAAATTGTAGCAAACCTGGGTAGTTC
Source organism: Aquila chrysaetos chrysaetos (assembly GCF_900496995.4). Classification (NCBI taxonomy): domain Eukaryota; kingdom Metazoa; phylum Chordata; class Aves; order Accipitriformes; family Accipitridae; genus Aquila; species Aquila chrysaetos. The sequence goes on from NC_044015.1 coordinate 25,787,389, forward strand.
AGGCCTGTGTAATATAGAGGGAAAAATGTCCCTGCATGAATGAGTGACTAAAAATGAGATTCAGATAAGCATGAGGTGATAGGGTATCAACCACATTTTTATAAGTGGTCATGAGAGTCCAGTATTCTTTGGGGATACCTATCCCAGAGGAACATGTATATGTGTTTTTCTCCTCGGCCCTCTGCAACGTATGCTTAGCCTGAAAGGAAGTTTCCAACACTGGGAAAGCGCCCCAGGAAAAATCTGCGTACACAAAGAAATTTTTTTTTTTCCAATTTCTATACCATCACTCAGAAATACAACTCTAAATCCAGGCAATTGGTCTACTTTCTTATCTTTTGCAGGCCAAAGAGGCTAAAAGTAAAGATGAAAAGAAAATGTTGTGATTGTGTTAGGTGACAAGAAGTTGATCTAATCTACTGCTTTGCAAACCACCTCCACCCTCTTCTATCAGCCGGTCCTCTGCATTCCACAGTTCCCGACAAGAAGAGGCAGTTAGTCTTTCTCCTTGATTTTATCAATGATCATAAAGAACAGGATCTAGCAAATCATGTAATCTTTTGTATGAGAATCAACTCTCATAGCCTAGTAATTCTGTCTGTTCCATGTCTCAGTAGAAAATAGATTGGGGAAATACAATTTCTCAAGGGCAAAATACAGACTTCTGAAAACATCTCAGTGACTCTGGGGTCTGGACTCCATTGAAAACCAAAGACATTTATACTCCTAATACTCTTATATTTGGGACTTTAAATTTCTAAGTCATTTGAGTGCTTTTGAAATGGATACTGCCATAAGCCCAATTCTACTGATGCAGCCCATACAGACTCTTTACCTGATTAAAAATTGGTTCCAGTAAATTGAATTTGAAATGTGTCATTTTTACATTTGCTGACATTCCTGGGTCCACTAATGGTTGTATGTCATTGGTATTCCAGGCAACTGCTAGGAAATAGCCTGTAAATTGCTCTGGACAGCTGGGGAAGAGTGTTGACCCTCACCATTACTCACTCCACCCAACTCAGGGTGGCTGATTTAGGCCTTATGCAGTGCTGGGAGTGTGAGCATAGTACAGTTAGCAGCCAAGATATGGCATGATGAACCTCAGGACCACAAAAAGAACATTCATGTAGTCTGTGCAGAACATCCTAGCTCAGGTATGTGATACAATACAGTAGCTGATAGGTTCACTACAGTTTTGATGAAAAAGGAGGCAAGATTTTCCTTTACTTACTCCTCTTGTCCCCTCTTTAGATATATTCCACCCTCAATGCATTCCGCTTCCTCAAAGCACAGTTCTCTCAGAGGCTATGATTCTAAGTGTGATCTGATCTGAGGCTTAAATTGAGTCATCAAACCAGCAGGCAGCTGTCAAAAGGGGTGTTGCCTCCCACCTGCAGCTGTGGCCTCCTGCTGCCTCTCCTGTGTGGGTGCTGCAGCTCATGTGGCTGCACAGCTGAGACAGATACAGCCACTGATCCTGCTGGAAACCAACTCAGCCCAAAGGAAAGACTTCTCTCTAGCCAGGCCAGTTCCCTGATCAGGCCAAAGCATGGTAGGGTGAGGACTTGTGCCAGCATCACCGAGGTGGGGAGGAGGGGGCCTACAGCCAGGATCTTGGGGGAGGACAGGACTGCCTCAGCTTACACTGATTGATGGTCTCTCCCCAGCCAAGCTGCATTCTCTTTTAGCACCCAAAGGGCTGATAATACATTTTCATACTTTCCCAAACTTGAACTTTTGGGAAAACCCACTGTCATTGCAACAAAAAGGTTTTGCTAATTTAATGCAGACTGAGCATATAGGTGAAGAGATGTTATGGGTGGAAACAGATAGTGGGGATAATAGAAACAAAAATGTGTTTACATAGGCGAGATGTATGTAGTTCTGAGTCAATTAAAATGCTTTCTTTTGAAATAAGTAGCAGGAGCATTGAATTCAGTGTGAGGTTCAACATTGACTTCAGTGGGAGATGGATCTGAGTAATTGATCCTGTGGAACAATAGGTAGTAGTCGATGGTGGGGGTTTTTTATGCAGCTCTGCAGCCATAGAATTTACCACATAATCCACCAACTCCTATAAAATAGCAGGAGAAACAGGCTTTCATTTTCATGAAGAAAAATTTGGTTTGTGATTTGCCTGATTTTCACAGATAGACTTCTAAACCAAAAACTCTTTCTGAATAAGTAAACAATGTGCAAGAACAATACACCCTTGTGGAGCATTAATCCTGAAGTCTAATAACAGCAGTGCAGAGCCACTCAGTGGGGACTATAGTTTGTCAGTATGCTTAGCCTTCATTATCAGAGATTTTCAGCTGCAGATATCAAGGTGGGCAGCTGAAGGGTGACGGATGCTTGCTGTCAGCGTTTGCTGGTTTACAGATCTCCTCTGTTGTTAGTGACATCAGGGAAGGAAGTTGTGTCCATTCTCCATTCCAAAATTCTCACTGCTTCCCATGCCATACTGGGTTTCTAAAAACCCAGCATGTTGCCAGCAAGATCTCCAAACTCCCTGGCTTGTCCAGTGTAGGTATGATAAGTTAAAAAAATTTAAAAAGTGTGACAAGTTTCTAACCAGGATACGATGTGGTCATCCCAAAGCAATGAACCCTACAAAGCAGGAACTCTGCCACTGCCTTTAGGCCCAGCTGGCTGCAGAGCATAGGAGGCCTTAGTAACAGCACTGTGATGCTATTGCAGCATGCAGCAGGGCTTAAATGGTAAACAGAGAACAAGGAGAACTTCCTTTCCCCTTCTGTCTTCTCCCCAGATGTACGGTGTTAGGTTACTTAATTAATTTTAACAAGGGAATGACATTCCCCCTCCATTTGTGCCTTGTCTTGAAAGGATGCAATGTACAAATATCAGTTTCAGCACATGATCCTCCACCAAAAAGAATGTCGGGCCAGATCCTGCCAAAATCAGTAGCAAAATCTCTTCCTAGGAAGAATTGGGATCCGTCTTTGGAAAGAAGTAGCACAGTTCTGGAGAACTCTAATTAATCTATGAGGTACTCAATGTCTGCAAAGTTGTTCTTAGAAACTAAGATCTGGACACCTTTGCTTGGAGGTGCTATTTATATCTTTGTATGCCTCTGCATGCAATAAAAGCTAGCATAAAAACATATAATTAGAGCAGCTTCTAATTGGAATGGCAAGAATTAAGAGAGGAGGATAACAGCCAAAGGAAAAAACACATAGGGACAAAAGCAAAGTGCTCGGTAGTACACCACAAAAAGAATGCTAGTGCTGGAGTAAACTCTTACACTGAAGTGGCTACTTAAAACTGATGGCCAAACAAAGGACAATTGAGGTGGGTAAATGAAATGAGACCTTGCAAGCTACAACATACCAAAATAAAAACTCCTCTGCAAACTGTACTGCCTTTCGGGGAGAGTGAGGGGGCTGATAAGTTTATTTACACTTTTAAAAAGCACTGCCAATCCCAATTTATCAGTTACTGTCTTGTGACAATTTATTCATTGTTCACCGTTAGAAGCTAGAAGTTACATAGGAAGCATGATTGGTGATAGCTTCTCTATTTCAATATGGTATAATAGAGATAACACAGTGCCCAAAAGCTCTACAGCCGCCTTTTTGTCTGCTTTGTCTCTTTTCATTACTCTATCAGAATCTTCATTTAATATAATCCAAAAAAGCAAGGTAATTGCTTCACTTATCAGTTATCATCGCACTCGCATACTTACCATGTCAAAATTATTTATGTGGATGGCCAGGTTGATCTTGCAGCATTTAGAAGCTTAAAATTTGAATAACTGTTCTGCCAGTTAGGTTATCAAAATTGCAGCATAAGCAATGAATTTCTTCTTTCTGGATCTTCAAGGGAGAATAGGGAGCATCTCATTGCAGGACTAGTTTACTCGTGGCTGAACACCGCTCCAAGGAGACTTACAGCAATTCTGCAGCCTGGCACTCTGAGTGCTGGTGACAGGCTTTATTTGCTAGATGAACAGTAAATACAAATGGCATGATATAAATAGAGACAATAGAGAGAGACATAAAGGGCCATTGTCAAGGTTGTCATAGGTCCCAAATTAAAATGATAATTTACAGACCTGTGAAATTCTTTCTTGGTTTGTCCCTTCTTTTGAAACATGTTTCATAGCTCTTTTTCTATATCATTTTTATTTCTTTATGATTGTGGTAGATGGTAACTCACCTGTTTGAAAACCCCAGAGGCTGAAATAAAACAAAGCATGCAAGTTCGGGAAGTCATTTTAACAACTTTTTTTTAATATAAAAGAAATTTCCTTCAGCCAAGCTGTTGGACACCTTCACAAAGGGTAACAGAGAAAAGCCTATAATAAACAGATACAAATAATATAAAAAGGAATGTGCAAAAATTTTTCTAACACAGATGGTGAATTCATGGCATTGCTGTCCTTTCATTACGTTGCTCACACGGCCAGGAACCTCTTCATGATAGCCCCTCACAAGCATGTTGCAGACCACTGGGCATTTTGACATGAATGACTTCTCTGAAAATTCGTTATTGAAAGTGGACAATTTGTTATTCACCATTTGTCATTCTCCTAATAATGACTGTCCCAAAGGTTTTGACTTTTCAGTAAGTGAGCAGAATAAATCCCAAGTGATTGAGGAGGCCAATCACCCACCCTGGAGGCTGCAAATTGGCCCATCACAAGAGGTTCAAATGGAAGAGACCCTGAGCAATCCACAACACACAGAGTAGTATCTGTGTGAAAATTGGTTTGCATCTCTATGAAAAAGAGGGGAGGGGGGATTTAACATTAGAGAAGTCACTCTCCGTTTATAAATCCTTTGAGATTTATATACAGAGAATGACTAAGTTCGATGAGTTTTCAATTATAAGATGTTTTCTAACCTGTGTGTTCCAAGACTGGTTTTGCTGCCTTGCTTCTTACACAGTAGCAATTGTGGCAGGTCGTGCTACTGGCAATGGCCAACCATGGCACCATTAGGAGGGAGAGGGACAAAGAGCTTTTAGCTCTGCATCAAGCCTTGCACCACTTTCAACTGGTCTGTGTGTTACAGTTTGGGCATTTATATTCTAGGCAACCTGTTTGTCATATTCCTCAGTTTTTCAGAAACTGGTTGGATCTATCAAGAGACTATAGGTGTCCCAGCACGTGAACCAGCTCCTGAGTCACAGACAGAAAAGACAAATACAGCTCTTCAGTGGCTATTGCTGTGATTTTTTGGCTGGGTATGAAACAATTCTCTATCACAACTCCCTTTGGCAATAATTACTACAGCTTCTGAGACTTAGTAAGTCTTGGGTAAAAGTCACAGCAGAGAAAAGGGCAAAGTTTGAAATCCAAATAGTAATTTCTCAATAGGCTGAAATACCAAAATTATGTGGGCTAAACAGAGATCCTGTGCCCAGCTCAGCACTCAGGGTACTTTTATGGCTTGTGTTTCAGGACCTCAATGATGTTTTGACCCAGCTATTTTGTGTTTGTTGACTTCTGTGCATTTTATTTACCATACACCTTAACAGCAGGCTTCATATTCAACACTCATCTCATGTAATGATTACTCACTCAATTAGTGGCAAACAGCAGAGAATAATGTTTGTGATTTTTTTTTCCAATCTCTGTTCCCTGGGGGGTTCTAAAATATATTTTATAAGTGTATCCAGGCAGTCATTATCCAGATCATGTTATGGGTTTTGTAACTTCACAATGTATTTGATTGAAACATCATAACTCTTTCCAGGACAAAGGCTTGTAACATTACAGATGCAGGGAAGAGAGAGGTCAGCAGTTGACAGCTGGTGGTTGGAGACACACAATCACAATATTCCCCAAGTTATTACAAAAATATTTAACTGAACAATGATGGAAGAAAGTAAAAAACCTAGTAAACATTAAAAGTAAACATAATTGTTGCAAATTTAATTAAATTCTCTGCTGTCTTTGATGTGATGGCTGATCTGTAAGTCTTGCAATTTCTTTGCTTTAATATCAGCATTTCCTCAGTCTAAACCTTTTTGAGACAGTAGTGTTTTATCTCAATTATTGCTTTTCTCCATCAGTCTTTAAATATAATCTCATTTGCCTTTATGGATACTGTAACCCTTCTGAACAGCTTTTAACCTTTTTAAAAATCGCCTTGACCTGATGATGCCCAAAGTTTTTTCTTCTTCCTCCTCTGATTTTTTTAATGCAATATTGAATAATAGAAATTGGTCAGATGAGTGATTTCCTATCCAGAGACCTGCATGTACAGCTTAGGATGCTAGAACAGAATTTTTGTTTGAAAAATAAAAAAAATTAAAATTCCTCTATCTAGCTTTCTGCTAGCAAAGAACCTTCAGCTCTGACCTCCATTTCAGTGGCAGCATTGTAGCCTGTGCCACCACAATATTAGCTTTATCTTTTCAAAGGAAAAAAAAAAAAGCTTTCTTTGTACAGTAGCACATTAGCTTCAAAGAGCACTTACCTCAAGAGTCCAGCTCATCCTTCTGGTAAATTTAAGAAATACTCAGCTTAAGATTGTCTGTTTCAATCATCGATAATGTACATAACTTTGTGTCTAAATGTTACAAAGCAAGCTTTATGTCTGCTTTGTCTTTTCTCCCCACCCTTTCAGTTTTATTTTCTCATTTAGTATCTAACGAAGATGCAGGCTAATGGAAGAATGATACATGGGTACAACTAACCCTCCTGGAATTTGATTCTAAATGTAGAAGTTGCTATTCACCACGATTTGGTAGTTGTGTGTGTCTTAGATGGTGGGGGTGGGGGACGGATATCTCACATGCAGTACAACACCTACAGAGTCAATGGTGCACTCTTTGGATCACCAACCTGGCTGAGCAAGTTCAGTGCTGTAGTGGCCATAGCCATGGTCCCTACATCTGCCTGCCCCGTGTCAGCTGGCATTTCCTTTACTTGCTTACATGTGAGAAAGGTATGTACATTTTCTGAACCAGCTGGCAGTGTGCACGCCGAGCAGTAACACCCTGGAAGGCTTTTCCCCAGTGAAACCTGCCAGTCTGTGATGAGTGTGCCAACTCAATGGCATAGGGTTTTCTGGTACCCTCCCTTGAGCTATCATTGCAACAAGCATCCTCTCCTTCTCTTCCCTTCCTACATACACACGCAGTTTGAGCATCAACATCCAGAAACTTGCTTTTCATTGTGATTACAATTACCTATCCCAAGCAGCGATGCTTAAAATTGAACTGTGGTTCATGAGAGCAAAAGGCTATACCTGTGAGCACCCTAATGTGTTAAACAACCATGCCAGGTAGCATTACATGTATCTAGCAGCAGCTACTTAAAAAGACCATCTGCCAAAAGAGGTTGGTTTCCTATTTTAAGTTCTCATACTTGTAGTTTTAAGGGAAAACAGTAAGTTTAAGAAGTTGATGATTAGGTTCAACTACATGTCCCTAGACCCAGGCAGTAGCATTATTGCTCAAAATAGAGCATGTTTAATAGAAAGCAGTGAAAGACTAGCTGCAGTGATCTTGCCCTGGGTGAACACACACAGACACGTGTATAGCTGAGGATTTACGTGGAAATGTCTTTATGCTGTTTGTGAATTATTTCACTTGAATTATGATTGCCTTGAATGATATATATTTTGAGAGTGTAACATTGCAAAAGTAAACTTGAACAAAAAGGGATATTTATTCTTCAGATTTAAAATTAATTTCCTGTATTTTTCTGGTTTTTTATCCTATCTAAGCTGTAACCTTATGAGAAGAAAAATGAGAAACTATTTCTTTACACTGAGGCCGGTATCAGATGAAATATAAATGTAATGGTTTCTATAAATGTTAACCCACTGCAACACTCTATCCCAGAACTAAAGATCTGCAGACTGTTTTAGGTTAAGTTACTGCTCCTCTCCATGTTAGGTAATCCGATGTCATTTAAGTAAAATAAATTGGAACTACTCAAGGAATAAAAAGAGGTGAAAGTGCAGAATCTGGTTTGGATAAAAGTTTAATTCTTCAGTTCCAAGTGACACAGCCCTTACAGGAAGCAGAGCAAACTCAGACAGGAGTGGCCAAGTAATGAAGATGGATGCATCTTGTTATCAGCAAGCCATTTACTAGGGCTTGATGTAACCTTAAACATTGCAGATAGCTCAATGGCACTTGCCACTAAGCCTCTAATTAATGAATAGCAGGCCCTAAATTAACAATGTGCATTTACAGATGAATTCTGGGCACTCATTAAACGATGTTCAAATATCAAGCAGTAACTGTTAGGTTTATTCCTTCTGGATTACTGTATACAGTGTTTGTTTGCTGGGAGTTTTCACAGGAGGTTTTGTGTGCTCAACTGCTGTGAGCCCAGGTGCACTTCAGGAAAGGGTATAGTTCACTTGAGGAGGGCAAGACGGAGTAGCTGTAAACCAGGCATTGTAACACCTGTGCAGCAATTTAAGGAGGATTAGAATGATCCTCTATTCAGCCTTAAGTGCAGTGGGAAAAAGGGCTTGATTGCTTGGAGCTGTTCTCAAACCTCCATTTTATATTACCCTTCTTTGCAATATCCACACTGGTGCCTTCCAAGGTGACCTGGAACAGTACCCAGGAGGGTTCAATGGTGGGATATTGTTTAGTAAATGACCAGTTCCTCCACAGCTCACGTGAGAGTATTGCTGTGGAAGTGGTCTTGCACCCAGTGTCCTAACTCCTTGGTCAAGGAGACAAAGACATAAGGAGCTCAGGATGAAATCTGCACCTTAACATATATGTGCCAATCAAATGGTATTTTAGAATAATAATAGCACTAATTATTTAGATGGTCCTATTGTACATGTTGTGCTTTAGGAGAAACAACAGTGCAGCTATAAGAAATGTAGCAGAGCATGTTGCCACATCTGCTAAGTCATATCTATATCAAATCAGAAGAAGTTTAAATCACCTACTGTGCTGAACTATAATGCAAGTGAGAGAGAATAAGCCTTTCAGAAATATTGGTGTAAACTGGGATTGAGGTCAAACAGGCAAAGCTGATTTAAGCGAAGTCAGAATTGAATCCAAGGTCCCTGAAAAATTAGACAGACTGTTCTCTGTAAGTAGCAAGATAAGTATGATTTTCTGGGAACAGATCCTTTCAGACCAGTAACTTCAGTATTCAGCAACGTGAGGTTTTCTGTGCTATGAATGTTCTCGTTAACGTGCCATCCAGCTACTACTGCATGATAAGTTCAGCGATACTATCTGTAAAAAAAAGAGCGGGGCTAGAGAATAAAGGGTACTTTTCTGAAAGGCATCCTGCACATCATCTTATCCCAGGACTGTTCTCCATGTCAGAAAAGTTTTAATGCAATACCAGTCTGCTGTGATGTAAAATTACTAATATGATTGGCATTCCTGTAGCATTACATACAGAAGAGAAACATCCGCTCTGAGCAGAGCTCACTGCGCCTGCAAACATTTGGGGTTTGTGCACAGGCTGTGTAAGCAGGATCCCATGCACATTCCACATAATCCAGTGCCATGCATCCAGTTCCATTTATGGACAAAATGAAACACAGGCTCTTCTTTCTATGGATCGTTCCCACATCAGCCTTTTCAAAGTTTAATGTGGACAAATCTAGGAAAGAGGCACTCCCATAGCTTCATGCAAGCCGTTCAAAGCCAACATTTTACAGAACTAAAATTTTAAAAAAGGCAAGCACAGACTTTTACTTAATAAAAGAGTGTTCTGTAGAAAAGATAACTGGGCTGGCATTTTGTCACCTGGATCTTCCTTTGTGATTTGTAGATAGAAGATGGGAAAAGCAACTGTCTCATGCACTTTTCCCAGCTTCTTTTCACTGTAGAGGACTAAATACATACTATCCTGTACATGTGTAAGGTGATGGTGTTATAGTATCCGAGAGTTGCTTTCTTTTATCTTTGAACAAAAAACTTTATTTGAATGAGAAAACTGTATTATCTCTCATGAAGGAAAGCTCTTCCTCCCTCTCTTTTTGTCACTTCCTTATAGAATTATCTCTGAAGCTTTCCCTAGCACCTTCTCTCTGCAACTATTTTGAAAAAAAAAGGAATCCATAAATTGGCAACAGGTATTCTTAGTTACCAGTAGATAAGCTGACAGCAACTATAGGAGCTTTCCTGTGTTGTGAAATGCCAGAAAAATGCAGTGGAATTTATTTAGTAGGATGGCTCTTTTTTGGATCATTACTGCTTATTAATAACGGTACAAGCATCTTGTGGTCTGAATGTAGTTTGAAAACAATGTGTAAAATCACAGTAAAAATGTTAGTATGGGTTTCTTGCAGTTCTGAATATTCATCCCTCTTATTTCTCCCATACGTGCACTACAATGTTAGTTGGCAGCATTCAAACAATAGTTTTATATTTCTAGAACTGTCCTTACTCCCCTTTTCCAGTCACAGGAGCCAAGAACTGCAGCAGGGTTTGTAGAGGCACACATTAATTTCAGTTTAGTCCTGCAAGCTACATTCCTTTCCAAACATGTTGTAACCTGACATCATGTTCTTCCTCAAACTTCTCACAAATAAAGATGTGATTCATATAAACTTCCACTCTCCCTAAGCTCTGCCAACTCTTCATTTGCTTTTGGCAGACTTTGTGGGCACTTCTGATCCTAGACAGGAATGACAAACTCAGCACCTTCCATGTGGTATACCACAGGCAGCGTGGCAGTCTCAGGGGGCTGCAGACCACAGCAAGTCCCCTTTCTGAGCAGAATGCGTGCCTCAGAGATCATGGCATAGGTTGTTTCATGAACGGCAATTACTCTGTGCAGTACAGGTGGTGCAGGAGGCTCCCAAAGCTGGCACAGTTCATCATGGGTCAGGAGAAGGAATGGCGTTGGCTTTTTTTCTGGCAAAGAGCTGCCCCACCCTGCCTGCTGCCACAGACCACCTGTGGGAGGAGTGAAGGGGCTCTGTTTTGTCCATATCAGACTTTACCTGGTTTTCTTGGGCATCTACATCCTTTGGAAAAGCATACCTATTGGTTGATTTTGATAATGGATTTATATTCCTTAATGCAATGAGCTATGTGTTCTGCTTGAAAGAACAGTCATTACTACCCCTGCTGCTTTCCTCAGTAAAGACAAAGGAGTTGTTTAAAGTTACTGTCAGGTTTATTCCTTGTTGTGCTTCTCAATGAGCCATACTGTGCCATACTTTTTGGTTCAGAGCCAGGTGAACGGGCTCGTCCCATGGGATTATTGCATGATTTTCTGTTGCTTTCCCTTTGAGTTGTCACATGTCCCTAAGTGAAAAGCTGTCAGATCTCCCAAAAAAGCATTTATGCCTTCTTTATGGACATATAAATGCCACTAAACAAGATACAAAGCAGAGCCTGAAAGTCAGGTGGAGGTATTAAGTGAGGTGGAGCTAGTGACCAACTACGTGAGACCATTTTGCTCCCAAAGTTATAGTGAAGAATGACCCAAGGGCCTAAAATCTGCTTTTGCATATTTTCAGGTATAAAGACTGCAATAAATTATCTACAAAACAAGCAAAAGAAGTAATGGAATCCACAGAAATAAGAGATCCCAAAGCTCTGGAAGGATAAGATCACAGAGTGAACCAAGACAGAAAAAGAGAAAAGAAATCAAAACTAAAACAAAAAAGAAGATGAACAAAAGTGAAAAGGGCTGAGTGGTAGGTGCACCTTACAGAAGCTCTTCTGTCCTTGGAAGCAGTATATCATTTACTGTAGCACAACCATGATATCCATTTATCATAAAACCAATATGGGGTATCATGCAGACCATCTGTGAGTCTTTCCAAGGGTGAAACAGACAGTATAAATTGTCTCCAAGTGTCAAGGCAGAGGAGCCGCAACTCTTGCAATGCAGCAGAGCAGTCCCCTGGCAGCAGAACCACCCCTGCCAGCAATTTGCAGGATGTGCTTAATCCAATTTAATTCCTTTGAACAACGAAGTTCAAATGCATGTAGCTAGGAGCCATCCCGGGTCCAGATTAACCACTCTGTAGAAATTCTCTGTAGAAATTCTGGGCAGAAATTATAGCGTTTGTAGCAAACCCAAAAATGATGTGGAGAAGTGCACAAATTAAGGTCTTTAAAATAACACTGGGCTAATATCAGAACTCTAAAGAAGTGGAGGAGGTTGTCTTCTGAATTCTGAGTTGGAGTGGCAATGATGTTACACCTGTTTACATCAGCTGAGGTTATAACCTAAGCTGTTTTTCATACATTTTTCATTTATTGCGGTTTACAGTGAACCTTGGAAGCCCACAAGTGAAACCTGCTTCCTTATATATGTTATTTTTTCTCTATCAAACACACTCCCTGGCATGTTACTGTAGAACTGTTTCTGTATACTAGGCTCCAGGCACTGCACTTCTTTAAAACTTCTATAAAACATTAAAAAGGGAGACTCTTGTCCCAAGGGGCTGGTAACAAGACATAGGAGGCCTCACTTCTCTGATTCTCTCCTAAAGTCAGTCAGTCTTAGGCTACAGTACTGGTCCAAATCCAGTTGAGATCAGTAGTGAGATTACAACTGGGCCATGAGTAATTTATTAGTTCGTTTGTCTGAGAGAGTGTGTCTGTGGGCTGATCACATTGCCTTGCATCTTTTTGCAATTCACATTTGTTTAGCCAAATCCCTTCTAAGAAATGTTAATCCATCACATTGTCGGATGGCTCAGCCATTACTGGCCAGGTAACCTGGGTACAATTGGGTCCACTGCCAGACTGGATAAAACCCTGCATGTGTGTCTCATTTGGAAATGTGCTCTGTAGGAATTATGATTAGTGCAGATGTTGCATCTTAATTTGTGAGAGCACCACATCAGCAAATTTGTTTAAAATGTGAAATAGTCCGTATATTTACACTGTATGTTTTATGTTAAACCCAATGGGTGAGGCCAAAAACATCCCAATTACCTGCCCTTGGCACAGTAGTCGGTATAAAAGCCAATAATGATTTTACTCAAATTCTTTATTTTATTTTTTTTACTTGATAGCCAAAGATCAAATAGCAGCCCCCAGATACAAAAGTTGAGATGGGGAACATGTGGGGATGCCATTAAGGCTCTGCCAGTCCTCTCTGCCCTTCCTCCCCCCCTGCAGTGCATGCTGGACTCTGTCCTACACTGAATGCAGCCTTAGCTCTGTGCCACAGTGCTTTCTGACAGAAGGTCACCAAGTGTAGCCCATGGAGAGGGGAGCCAACATGAGCACTGGGGAGAGTCTTCCTATCCCCAAACCTCTTCACTGTGTCTAATTAATCAGTCAGGCTGTATCAGATGGATATCTATCTAATGTATTGCGTTGCATCTAAGTCACTTCAGTCCTGATTAGATCTCTAGCACAGGGAGGAAAGCTATAAACGTAAAGACGAAAATTGTCACCCATCTTTATTCTGGTCAGCACCTAGAATCCCACAGGTGAATACTGCAAAAGTCCTACTAATCTTTTCTTTAATACTGGCTGCATACTGAGTGTACTCATAGGCTCAAGGCCTCTTTTTCAGACCCTTTTTCAGGACTTTGGGCTATGGAAATGGTTTTACTTGGAGTTGGCATCCAGAGCGCCTGAGCTGCCACTTCTGGTGTCGGAGCCCCAGCAGAGACTGCCAGGAGCTGCCTCTGGGGCTGAAGCCGAGGGCAGCAGAGTGGCATGCAGTTTAGCCACAGCATTCATCTGTGTACTTTTGGAGCTGGCAAGTCAGTGTAAGTGCTCATGAGCCCTACCCAGGCACAGGTTCTTTGATGTGCAGCACAGAGTGAGTTTCTAATGTTCGTGCCTTCAAATAGGGCCTAAGTTTGCCTAACAGTAAGTGCTCAGCAGTCTATTTGACAATTCAAATGGAGTTGAAAAGCTGGTTCCCAGCTTCATTTCTTTTGCTCAGACCAATAGTTCTATTGTTCTTAGAAAAGAAGTGTCTTTCATCACAAATAAACTACAAAATGTTCTTATGGGTAGTAGAACTGAAAAGCAGTTTTCAGATACAATTGGTGTTTGCGTGCTTAGTGCTGGAAGTGGCCATGTTGCTGAAAAATGATGTTGTCTGTGATGCCAACCATATGACAATTAACTCAGTAGAGGAGAGTGTGTGAATCCATTTCCAACCTGTTTTAATAATAGGGTAACAACCAAAATGCTTTCTCCAGTGGTTAAACCAATATTAAATTCGCCTAGAAACTTGTTTACGGGCTTTTCCACTGGGTTTGTCTATTGCCAGTGCCGTGAAGGACATCAATTTTCAGTAAGACAACCGCCTCCAGCACTGGGATTGGAAACGCCAATTGTAATTAAAACTTTTTTTTAAGCAAATGCTTTTTGCAGTTTAATTATGGCAAGAAATGCTTCTTGTTTTGTGAACTTCCAGACTGTTGAGCTCAGCAAAACTCTGTTTGGCATTCAGCAGGCGAGTCCCTGTCCTTGCTGATGTCAGTGGTGCACTTACTACTTCAAACACAACACTGGATATTCAGCCTTAAATAAAATCTGAACAAACTGTACTGCACCCAGGTTAAATGTGCTGTAAACACTGATTATTTGCGACCCCCATTTAGTCCTAACCATGGGTTATGTATATTTTCCTTCTTTGATATTTTTGCACTAATCACAGTGTGAGTCACATAACCTATCAAAAGTGCAGATATAAACTACAGTCATTTTATGTTTCTAAACAATGAAAACAGAAAGAGAAAAGTAATCTCACAACAGCTAAATGTTTTCTATTTTACAAAGGCTCTTATTGGTGACATTTCTCCCTGCACTGCTGTTTCTGCAATCACATAGCAACACAGCCCTTGAAATAACTTTTTGGTACTCAATATATAAGGTACAGCGTTTGGAGAAACTGATTCCACTCAAATGCCACCTGTTTAAATGCTAAATGGCATCAAAACCAAAAAGAAAAAAAGAATGACAGTCCAGTGGAGGAGGCCGCTCCCCTGTTTGGATGACTGAGTTCCCCTATTCAGCTATTAGTCCTTTTTCTTGAGTTTCAAAGCAAATGACAAGTAAGTGGGTGTACCAGAGCTAACTTGGTACAGTGCCTGACCATCTCATAGCTTGCCCTCCTACAATCCTTCACAGGATTCAGGCTTGCTAAGACCCTGTTCTGTTCTCTGTTGAGACATGCCTGCAGCCTCCTCAGACTGTTTCTAAATATTGCCATTTCAGCTTTTAAACTATGCATTTGAGAATCTGCTTCTAGCAGGGCCCAGCTGGACTACTTTTTAGGAAGCATCAATATATTTTGAGTCAGAAAAGCAATGGAGATGAGACGTCTAACATCCAAACACTCTCAAACCTGGAGAATTTTCAGACCTTCAACTTAACTCTATGGTATGGGCTGCCGTTCCGTCAGGAAAGCATTTGCATTTTTCTGAGCTGCCCTTTTTCCCAAGTTTTAGGATCTCCCTAAAGCCACTCTGCTCCTCTTTTCTCGTAAATTCACAATAAATTGAGTGAGGTCCTCCTACTGAAGCAGGAGCCTCTCCTTGCAGTCTTCACCTATACCACTTCAATTTCTCCCAGCCAGCACATCCCAGTTCTCCCTGGTGCCAGAGCAATGAGGTGGTTATCAGCTCACCTACCAAGTGCTGGCTAGGAGTGAATTTCAGATTTTTGTATCTTAAGACTTTGCACCTCTGTGTAGAATTCATGTCCAAGCATGTATAGGGTTTAACTGCTGGGCATGAAAAGGCCTGAGGAAAGACTGCCACAGGTATTGAATATCTACAGCAGCAACATTCAAGGCAGAGAAGAGTTCTTGTCCAGTCAGGAAATGCAGAGATAAAGGTTCAGCTTACTGAGTGATGAAGTTGGATGCCATGTTTGCAAGAGCAAAGTGGAAGTGGCCAGTGCCATAATTTCAATGCAAATCCACGTTTATCAAGTTCAGGGTTATTCAGCTCTACAGCCTGCCTTGGGCTCACCTCTAGAGAAAGTTTGAGGCAGAGGGAATATCATTAAGAAGGAGGAATGAGAGGTTCAAAGGAAGATGTTGAGGGACATGGAGCTGCATATAGTAAGAAGCAAGAGAAGGTAGAAAAAGGAATGCAAGAGGTTGTTATTATTTCTTTAATGAGCAGAAGTTCTTTTCAGGATGGTTTACTTTTCTGAGACTTGCACATTTTGCAGTTGTATTCAAGTGTGGAAAAGGGAGAGCTCCTCGTTTTTCTCTTTTCTGAGTAAAACAAATCATTCTCTGTGCTTTCTAAGCTATAAAATTAGCACTAGCAGCTATAATACAAAAGAGCCACAAAAGAATTTGCAGTCCCAAGCCTTCTGAAGTCGGTATGGCCTATCATGGATAGTTCTTGTAACACAGCCCTGAAGGGAAGCTATACACCTGACTGATGTTGTCAGCTTTTAGTAAAAGTTTCTTCTATGCTTCCACAGCATGGACCACTAGATTGAGCATCTGGTTGAGACCACCTAGAAATTCTGTCATGCCAACAATTATTTTTATTCTATGAAATCTCTTGCAATTTCTCACCACAAGGTTTGTGACCACCCTAACTATTACTGGTAGTGGAGTCAGCAGGACATGCAGTGTGGTTAGATCTCTCTTCCACACCGGCTTTGCCTATACCAAGATCGCAGGAGAATATAGTCATTATGGGATAATTTTGAACAGGTTTTCTATCTAGAAAGGCAGAGAGTAGTCAATGTTCAATGGCTTCAGTGACAAAACCCATTTCTTCACTGCCATGGGTGCATAGGGATATTGAAAGATACTGGTCATCATTTCCCCCAAACCAGAACTTTTCTCCAGTGTCACTAGTGTACATCTGAAATAAGGACATGAATTATACCAAGTCAAGTAATGTACAGGTTTCGCTGTCATACAAAATACATGCATAAGATTATTATGATAACAATGCCACTATATTGTGAAATATTTGCATGCCATGTTCCATTCATAGGAGCTGTATAGGATGTCAAGTATGTTGCACTTGCAATAATTTTAGGAATGTAATATTTTCAAGTTCAGGAAGTTAACAACTTGGGCTTTTTGCTTTGCACGTCGTAACCTTTTATGTTATCATTTGGTGAGATGAGGTGAAGACACAGAGGCGCATAAATTGGAGACCTCAGATCTGTGATTATGTTATTGCTGACCCTCATCACATCTAACATTACACTGTGCAGCACTGCTCTCAGGAAAAAAACTACCCAGAGGGAGGAGGGGTAACTTGTTCACTTGAGAATAGTTATGTTTTGATAGGTATAAATCAGGACAGTTACACTGAAGTCAGGGTTACATCACTGAGGATTTGCTTACAAGATCTTCCCAATGCTCTGTAGATTGAAAATATAGAGAGATCCAAGTTTAATTTTTGCTGGAACACCTTATGCAGCATAAATCATACAAAGCAGCCCTAAAGGAGGGAGCCCTTCTTAATGAATTCAGACTTACCCTCTTCCTGCAACCACCAAAAGAGGCATGATGGGTCTTCCTGATTTCCAGCTGCCGTAACAACTCTTGAGTCAGAGCGCAATGAGTGACACAAGTGCAGCCCACCAACTGCTCTACCTTGCGGCAGGACACGGGCCAGCAGGCAGCTGGCCCAGGCTCCAGTAAGCACAAAAGGTCTGTAAGGATGGCATTGCCCACACACAGACACCTTCCGGAGCCTGTTCTGTGCTTCTTGTCCATTCCGTCTGATACCATGGCAATCTTTTAACACACAAAATTGTTGTGGCTGTGGTGCTGTCAGCTCAGGATATTTGCGGAGGGGGTTTCCTACTCGCATTACTTTTTCCAAATGCAGGACAGAGCTGTCTGTACTGTGATCTGTCCTGAGGAGTTTGTGAGCAGTGGTATGCGCTCTACAGCACCAGCTATAACAGGGAATGACTTTCCCATACACCAGTATAATTTAAGTAAGTCATTAAGCAGATTTCATTCATCTACTTTTTAAAACTAGCCAGGGAATCTGAAAGTTGATGCAGACACACAAGCAGCTGCAGAAACGGGCCCTTTAAGGCTTTATCTTCAGAGACATAGCATCCCAACTAACCTTCAAGAGAATGAAGATTCACAGTGCCAGTGTCTAATAACTGTATCTCACTCCATTACAGGTATTTCAAGGCCATTCTGTGTAAACAGTGTGCATTGCTTTGTGTCTTAATCTGTAAAACAACCAAATATCTCGCTTGGAGATATATGTTAAGGTTTAATGAATCTCCTGCCATAAAAGTGTTGCTCAAGACTAATGAACAAACAAATGTTTGCTTAAACCCCTTTGTGAAAGTCAAACAAGCTTTCAACAACTATTCATGTATTTATTGTCAGATGTGAGTCATCACTTAGGTGCCTGGCCCTGTGCTGTTAGCAGCTAATGCCAATAGTTTCACAGCGTTTCTTTACTCATGTTTCCCTCTTTCCTCTCCCACTTCCAGCACAGTCTCCAGCAAGAACCCGTCTGGAGAGTCTTTTGTCAATGGCAGAACTGGCTCTCCTTTGGTGCAGTTTGGGCTGTGGTGGCAGCTGATCCCTTTGCTATCTGTGAGGTGAGGGTGGCATTTTGGGGCCCATCTCAGCCCGGTGGTCCACACAGCAGCAGTTTGCTTCAGCACCACCCTGGGGATCCTGCTCACCAAGTGAGCACAAGCACAGCTGTCTCCTCTTTTCCCTCTCCCCAGCTTTTCAGGGGAGCTAGCGGTTCAGTCTCAGTGCGTATCCTCTTCCAGCTGTAGATGTGCCAGCAGTGGGCCTATCTTCCTTCCACCAGCTTGTCACCACTCCTTTGCCAAAAGTTAGCATCTCCTTCCAAGCTGCCAGCTAAGCTGTTTGTGTGGGCACTCCCTAACCTGTCTCAATCACAATGAATTGGTTTACCCTGAACAATTCAAATACCGGAGCTTTACTAACCAGCGCCATATTTGGGGCAGTGACCATTTCAGCAGATGTAGCTGCACCTGGAGGAAGATGGACATCTCGACCCATAGACTCAACAGCATCTGGAAAATTTCCACAGGATTTGGCCTTCCTAGTACATACCATGGACTTAGAAAGTGCAATAATAATAGGGACTTATTTCTTATGTTACTGGGTGGCATTAAAATTGTGTGTCAATGCTTGTTTTATTTTTATTCTGCTACTAAACAAGCTGAAGGCTTTAAGGATATTTTTTGTTCTGCTGTGTCAGAGAGGTCTACCCAGGATGGAAAAGAAAATCAATGTTTCAGGGTTGTGTAACTGTGGGGTTTTTTCTTGTGTTGCTTGTTTCATTATGAGGAAGGAATTAAAAATCCCTCCTAGACAGTACTTAAAATATCAAAGTCATTGTTTAATGCCTTTGAGTCACTGTACAACTAATTCAATTGCACAGTGTAGTGCAGTTTCACGGTATGTGAAACACAGATAGTAGAGAGGAATGATTGGAAAGTTGAATAAACACAGCATTAGTTTGCAAAGTCTGAAACTTTCTGATGACTTCTTTTGCAATGATCCAGCACAACAGCTCATCAGCAGAAGTGAGAGCAGGGACTTGTAAATCGAGAGCCCCTACCTCCTCCACCTAAGCTAAGCTAGCTGAGTTGATGCTGGCAGGAGGCTCTTCTCCCTCCAGTGAACCAGCCGTTGGAGGTGAGTTGGGTCAGCACTGGCTGTCAGCAGCTTTTGGTGAGGTAGACAAGGGTCAAAGCTCTGATAATGGCTGTAGCTTTGCAGGACCCTTCACCAAAGAATGAACCTCAGGTGGTCAGAGACCAAGGCAGCAGAAGGCTTGGCCACAAGGCACTCAGGAGGGCTGTGCACAGCCAACCTGGCCCCCTGTACACTGAAACTGGTGCTGTGTGGGGCACCCAGTAGCCCACAGGGACCAGGGGTACTTGGTGACGGGGCAGGGATTGCAGCTCTGTGGCACTGTCAGTAAAGGGTCATTTTGTGGGCAGTCTGGTACATCTGACTTCACACCCAAATCTAAGAGGTGATGATACAGGTCTTCCAAATACACCAGGGGTTAGTAGGGAAAGGTTCAGATCCATCTGCCTGATCTGTGTGAGTCCTGTTGCTGTCATAAAGGAGATAGTCCCAGATATTTACTGAATTTATCTTTGTACCAGCTTTGCGAGGTAAAGCGGCAATGTTATCCCTATTTTACAGATGACAGTCTGAGGAACAGGGAGGCTTCAGCTGTGCCTCTCCTGTCACTTTAAGGGAGGTAGCAGCAGTGTAGACCTATCTGGGTTGGCTCTCATTTAGCTAGGTGTGGTAATATTTTGCCCACAGATTCAAAGTTTCTTCTGATGCAGGCTTTATGAGGGTAGAAACAACCAGACCTGGGGCCCTACCTGCTCTCTGGAAACACCCATTAGCCTCCTCATTAGCCTCACCAAGACCACTGGAGCTACGATGCCTAAATTAGACATTCCCTGCTCCAGCCTCCTTACCCACCTTTAGATCTCCCAGTGAAGAAGTCCACACCCAGGTCTGAGCTGGGTGTTCAGGTACATGCAAGTGCCAGAGCCCTGAACCAAGCATCCCCCACCTTGCCCTTAAAGCCAAACTGAAGCTACGTGGTTTGGGCATATCTGTGGTTGGTAAACCACCCTGTGGGAGTAAAACACACACCTGATCATGAATTCCTGCTTTGGTTTCATTTATTCCCACATGAAAACAAACACAAAGAAGTAAGTATCTTGAAGCTATCACGGTCACCATTCAAAAGTTGATGCTTAGTGTTTGCAACTGATTAGTATTGCCGCTGAATCACAGATATTTCCTGTATCAAGTGGCCCTAAACAGTGAATGTCAACATTTTAATGACAACAGCATTATTGTAGGTAGTGGCAGTTTGGCAAAGAGAGAAGGCAGGAGTGGGATTAGTCTTTAATGAACATCCTGAACAGGCACAGATAGGAGAGGAAAAGGAGCAAAAAATGGGAAGGACAAAGAAGCACACATGTGCTTGTAAAAGTTTCTGACAAGCTAAAAGCCTCAGAAACAAATTTGAGTTTAAAAATCCATTTGAAAAGTTACATACTCACTTTTGTACAGCACAACAATGGTGGAATGCTAATAACATTTAATTTCCCTTGACTTCTAACCTTCTTAACCTGCTGTGCTGCTAGAACAGCACTGTAAATCAAAATATGCTGTATTGTATGGTGAACATGTGTATTGAGTCATTCCAGACTGCCTGGTGCTTTTTAAAAACAAAACTCACAATAGTGTTTGTGCTGTTTTTCATTTTTCATAGACCTTTCCCCTCAATCATGCTGCAACTGGTTAGGTTGCGTATTAAAAATACAATATAAAAAAGGGAGGGAAGATGTAGGGGTAGACATAATACCACAGAAAGTACAGCACAGATGAATAGGCCAAAATATCCTTGACATTACTTTCCCCTTTGTTCTAAGTGTTCTTCCAATTTCAATAAAAACAAATTGGAATATTGCCTGGGGTCTACTAAATCATTAGTAAATTAAGAATCTGTTTTTAATAACATTTCACTTGTAAATAATGCATTAATTGACTAGCTTGAAAGTTAGCTTGAATGTTAGAAACTCTGGCACTAAATGCGTAATGAAAGAAGTGTGCTGTTTGAGGAGGCTGGATGGTAAATATAACAAATTAAATATGACAGTTGATATTTGTGAAAATGGTGATATAATTAGAGGACACCTGCAGCTGTTTTCCAACCAAAACAACAGAAATTAAACATGTATAAAGTATGTGTGTCATATTTTCTCTTGGCATATTTCTTTTGTTCTCCTTAGGGCTTTTTTGTGGGGGTCTTTCTATTTTTTTCTTACCTTTTGTCAGGTCATATGACTAACCAAGCAACAAGTGTCTCTTTGTCCAATGCTACCATTTATTAGATCTATAAGTGAACATTTTGCAGAGTAAAGGCAAAGAACATGAATCTTATTTACCGAGAGCTGGAAATTATTAAAGCACATGACACATGCCCGAGCATATTTTAACCATGGGTGCTTGCGAATGGTCAAGAATTACACCAGGACTCTTCCTGTGCAGTTCTCACCTGCAGGTAGCTCACTTACGTGTTTCTCCACCCTGGCGTTGATAGTCTTCATGAAGATTTCTGTAAACTAAAAGGTGATGTGACATGATGTATAAGCATTGCAAATGTGTGGCTTTCCTTCTTGGCATGCGTGCAGTTGAAAGAAATGATGATGCTGCCTTAGCCACCTCACAAGGGTTTTGAACACCAGGTTTCTGATGATAAAGGAAGAATGTGAAGTTGTTGAACAACATAGATGCCCATGTCATGCCACTACTGGGAAATTGTGAAGCATATTGACCGAAGATGGCCAAAAATGATAAATTTTTGATCTGGAGCCAAAGATTCTGGGTATTTCAGTTCAGAGACTCTGTTCCATCTGTCCTTGCTCCATTCCAGTTGGTGTGCAAGAGAGCATCCTGCCAAAGGAAATAGGATTTGGACTTGCAAAAGCAGGAGTGTCTAGGCTGACTCCCTTCAGAGTTACAACAGTAACAAGGCAGTGGAATTACTCTGGTATAGATAAACAGAGCCTATATGGTACAACAAATTTTACTCCCACTTAAAGCCATATGACCATTTTGCCTGGTGTCAGAGTTAAAGGGCATAGAATCTACACTGTTGGGCTGGGCATGAAGCACACTGAAGCCAGTACTGCCCCTGTTGCCATGTACTCCACCTGAAGAAGGACTTTGGGTTCTCCCAGTGTTGGTTTTGCTAGGCTTTGACATAGACCAAATTCCCCACAGTGAAAGGAAAAATTATACCAGGGCAAGACAAGCAGTCCTTACCGTGGGACTCAGCTCTCCCTGGGGCTGCTCAATGGGGAGTTTTCTCTATGGCTGAGGCACATAGAGCAAAATTATGTGGGGAAAGTCCCACCGCACCACACAACCAGCTGCGGATACTGTCAATATTCAGCATGTCCTTTGTCAGCTGTCAGAAACACAGACATTCATAAACAAAGGAGAGCGGGAGACCAAAATTCACTTTAAAATAAACAATGTGGACTTTGATTTGGAATGTGCTAACAGGATAGATATGAGCCATTTAAATAAACATACCAGCCAATTGTGTCAGTGTTGCTTTGGGGGCAGCAATACCTTTGTTGCTGGGGTTTGTATCTGTCTTGATTAGGGCCATGTCAAGCAGCCATTGAAATTGACTTTGATGACAGATAGGATGTACTGTACATGACACTGGAAGCATAGTATCATGGAGACAAATTGTGCAATGGCTGAGAAAATCTTCACAGCTCTTTCAGAAATGGCAGAATTCTTCCCTGTGGATGCAAATATATATGTTTTATTTGTCTTAAAGTTATAGACTCAGGTACGGCTGCTCTTGCAGGTACCTTTTGGTATGTAATAGCTTCCGTTCCCCACCACCTCCACCCAGGCCAACAAGGGGTCTGTTTCCACCCTGCAGAGTCTGGGTAGCACACTCTGTGTGCTCGGTTTATTCCTTATCTGGTATATATGATAATTATGGCAGAGAAGTAATTTGCCACCTCCAAGGACAAGGCAGTAATAAAGTTTCACAGAAAGTGCACCCTGCTTTTCTCGTTATAAATCGCACAAGCGCACAGCTGGGCTAGTCCCACCGACTTGCACAGCTTTCTAGATGTGTTCCCCCTTAAGTTTATTTTACAGGTACTATTTCCTGCTCATGATGTAGATCTCATCTGACTTGATGGCAATTGGTGATGGAATGTGGTACGCAGGTGATATAGAAGAGGTGCAGCTCGTGGGGGCAAGTTCCAAACCTCTGCAGGCTGCTGTGTCAGCAGCCACTCTGTGTGACTCTCCTCTTAAGAAGCAAGATCTTCACTGGGTTAAGGCTGAGGGGAGTTCTTATTCCCTTAAAACAACAATTTTGTTGGCCTGCTCCTACTCTCTCTGGGCTTTTTCATTGTTCACCAGTAGTTTTTAGGAGGCAAATGTATCAAGACCTACATCTCCCAGGTAAGAGGCATGAAGTAAAAACAAACTATGTACCAGATATTATAGTATCTACCAGAAGGAAGGAGTTGCTCAGCCTCCCATTATCTTTCACTTGAACAAGACCTTTCCCAGGTGTCATTCACAGATATCAAAGATGATAATACACCTTTATATTGGCTCCTTTATAGGGTGTTTTGCAGATGCTGAGCTTCTGAGTGGGTGGGGGATCCATTACAAATTTTTATTTACCACTGTACCCAAACACTGTAGGTATTCAATTTCCCTAAAAACCCTCTTTGATTAAACAGCATCAGCAACAGAGGTGGCAACTCCAAAGGCTGATTGCTTTTTATGGTCTAAGGAGAACATGCATAGGAAGGTGGCCTTCAGCTTGTTGCCTGTAGGTTTGAAGCAGCAAATCAGAGACCTAAAGGCATGAGGAGTTTGACTACCTCTGTATTTGTTTTCTGGGGACAAGTTTGTTGGCTTAAATTAAGTCTGCTAAAAATTTGGCCAAGGTTTGCCCTGGCGAAAAAAATGCCCCTGCCTATGCCTATGTAATGTTACACTGACTTGAAGGTTTTCTTAGCTATAGCTACAGATCAAAATGCAAACCTATTCTTTACAAAAAAAAAAAAAAAAAAAAAAAAAAAAAAAAGAAATTAAATTAATATACCCGAACATAAGGAAGATGTGCTGGCTTAGTTAAATAAGGCACAACTGGTATTATTTAATTAAAATCTAGAGTGCAGCTGTTAGGGAAAAATCTAGCCAGTTTCAGATAGAAAAATATGCCCTAATAATGTGTTTCAACATCGTTTTGACACTAAACTCAAGAATAAGATAGGAGTGAATGTTTTGCATGTGCGTGCATACTTATGCATGTATATACATCTGTGTCTGTGAGAGTAAGAGAGAGGGGGAAAAGACAAATGTGTTCAAATACCTTTTCTTTATTGAGAGAAACTATAAATAAAACTAGACTTATGTGAGCCAGTGGCCAGGAGGTTCCAAGGATGCACAGTGTGTGCTTAGAGGCTGAGGACAAGGGGAGGTGATGCCGTGAGCTGCTTTGCCTGTGCATGAGCCAGGGTTTTCTGCCTTTTACCACCCAGATGTACACAGTGGACATCTCACAAAAGAAAATGGCTTTGTTCACCAAGTGAGAAATCATTTCGACTATGCAATTTTTCAGTTTTCTCCAAGAATGATAAAGATGTATTTATTTTCTATAAAGAGTAGTTATAGTTAATTGCATTGCTGCTATTTCTAAAACTTACTGGGCTAACACCTTGTTTTACTACCTAAAGCAGAGCATTTCAGCTTTTCAGAGAAATAATTGTATGTATTAGACTGGCAGAAAAAAATAGCAACTTTTGGAGGATGTTTTTGAGGAGCAAGGCAGTTACGTAAACCAAGGAAACAGAAACGCAACACTGGGAAGTTTTGGTGCCGTTATTATTTTTTAGTTTAGTAACTATTTACACAGCACTGTAATTTTGCATGATACTCTTCAGAGAGTAAAAAAGGCAAGCGAACAGACCTGTAGTATAATCTGCTACACATACCTGTAGCCATACCATGCTACACGCAGTATCTGACTGAGGAAGGACTGGAAAAAACAAAGGCAGTCTACTTTTCTTTTCTTCCCATCCTAGGGTTGGCAATCCACGTTTCTGAAGCTGTGTCTTGTCCTGTCCTTGCTATATTGCCTTTGCAGGGGCAAGAGATTTTTGAGCAAGATCTCACAACCCAAGGAGTACTCAGGGCAACAGACTTGTTTTTTCTTCTGCTCTTCTCTTGAACAGTGCAAAGCTGCCAGAGAGAGGGCTGAGGATCAAGCCTCGTGGTAGCTGTCACAGGGAGCTTGCAGCATGCAACAGATGGATTTAGGAAAGGAGGAAAACAAGCAAAAGGAGAAGCAGGGAGGTTAAAGGCTAACATAAAATAATTTTATTCATTACATCTCCAGTTAGAAAAGTACCACCTATTTGTAATGAAAAAGGGTTATTTTGATAACACCAGTCTTTTATTTCTGTTCATGAAATAATTGACATTTGTGGAATTTCACCCTCCTTGTAACATTTGTCCAGAACAGGTCTAGGTTTTCTAAGATTTTCTTCTCTCTCTGTTATTTCATGGTCTCCATGTAGCATTTGTTTGGTCATTAAAAGCAAATAGTTCACCTTTTCCTAGTTCACCTTTTGTCTATAAGTGAAATTCATGTCATGTTGAAATAGATTTCATTTGCCAAGAGACGGTGGTGGGTCCTCTGCTTTCCCTACATCCACGGTCCCCATGTAGGAGCTTTGGGTAGGAGTCCCTGGACGGAAATCACTGGCCTTTCCCTCCCCGAGTTGCTCTGAAAGAATATGCAGGATCACTTGGCTAGCCAGCATGCCAAAAGCTGAAAGTGAGGTAAAATGGGCTTTCAGGGAGGATCTTGAAGGGGAGGTGTCGGGGGGGAATATTTGAAACAGTGAAGGGTAGCTATTACTCCAGGGATACGGACTCAAGTCTGAAAGTCACAAAGATGAGAGTGGGGAAAAGGAATCCAGCCACAAAGTCTGTTTTTTTCAGTGGCTCTAGTCCGTATGAAACAGCAATGCTGTATAAGGGAACTAAATACCAGAGGAGAGAGGGGGAACTGGAGAATGAGAGAGGTGAGGAGGAGGACCAGGTCAGTGCTAAATGAGAGCAGGGCACGGGAGCCCACAGGTGGAGGCAGCTAGCCGAACAACTGCCAAGTGGGCATACCAGAGCACAGGCAAAGTAAAACTTCAAACTCTTCCACAGTTGTGTTGGCTTTCCTGCTCTCATCTGTAAGACCTGGAAAAAGAAGTGTTACAGCTCCTGTTCTGCCCTGCCAGGCCATGTACCCTCAGGGATCTCGAACCAGGAGGGATCCACGTGTTGCTCGGAGCCATTGCACTGTTCACGGGAGGCTGCCACCAGGAACTCCTCGGGCTCTAAGTAACATCCTTACCATGCCTCCTGCTCCTCCTGGGCACAGTGGACTGAGTGGAAGAGCCTGAACACTGAATATGTATGCTCCGGGCAATTTAAGTTAGACCCTTGTACGTTATTTAAGGCATGGTTTTGTATTTTATCCGCTGCCTGAATCTCAGATGTGGAAATACTCGCACAGCTCTTCATTCTTTGGGGAGCAAGACACGGGTTTTCCCCAGTGGCACAGTGATAGCTTCTGATCCGCCAGCCTCCCGCTGTCCACTGTCATTGCAACTCACAGTCACTGAGTGGCCTGAGGAATAGCTGGCACTCAAGGACCCCCCTCCAGTGCCCATATCTCTGAAACTACATGACATCTTAACCTTTATGAAATTTCTTCAAGACAGCATTTAAAAACACCCAAATCTTTCCTGACCTTTACATTTTAGTAGAGGGGGGGTTGTTTTGTTATTTTTTAAATTGATGTTCCTATTTTTTTTTTCTTTAGCTGTGGCATTTTTAAGCTAGTTCAAGAGGAACTTTGCTTTGCCTTTCCCATCCTGGTTGAGCTCAATCATTAATCATAAAGGGAAAGCACTCCAGACCCAAACCTAACTTTATAATGTTTTTATGTTTGTGACATTTTATCTCTCTCAGCCAGTGGGAAGTTCTTATCCTTTTAATTTATAATCTGTTAGGTTCCAATTTGACTCTAGATGCTGACTTCCTTTGTAGCCTCCCATCCCCATTCTCAGCCCTGTTTCACCATGCTGTGGCTTGGTGATTGCGTATCAGGTGTACAGATCATTCAGAGAATCTCCCAAGGGGATCAGTGATTGCTGCCCTGGATCATCAGGAAGCTGACCCCTTTTCATATGTGGGAAATCAAGGTATCTTCAACAGAAGAGCCAATCGTGCAATTTGACAGTAACACACTGCCTAAATCTGGAATTAATCTGTTGAGTACTTCAGCAAAGCTGACTTAGTGTAAAGCTAACACAAGTGAGGAATCACTTTTGGTATCTTTACACAAAACTGTGAATATTTGCAAAGAAAAACTGGAAACTTGAAAGCAAGCATTCTAGTTTTTTCTATGGCACTTGCTCTTTTTAATGTAAATAGAAACTGTGTATCCTGCAGTGCGCAGCATTCTGCTATAAGACCTGGCTTTTTACAAAGAGGAAACTTCCCAGATTCATATGTAGTCTTTATCTAGTATAATCTCATAAAATCTTCCATGATATCAGGCAATTATAACATTCAAAGCTCAGAGTCTAAATACTCTCTAGTGGTGCTATTGGATTTGTTTATACAGTGTTGTTCTGTTGCAAGTAGAGTACAACACTGCCACAGCTTTGTAGGCACAAAGATGAGTTCTGCTAAGCCTGTGTAAGTCTCTGCTCTTTAGCCCAAAAAACTGAAGGTCAGTTCAAAGCTGCTTGTTGAGGGAAACTAATCCTGCAAACAGTACATTCACTGGCCATTATTTCCAAATCCAAACTATCTTATAGTCATGAAATGGAAAGTTTACGGGGAAAACAAGTGCTGCATTTATTACTGTGATGCAACATTCATAAAATATATTTCATTGGGGGGGAGTTTACACAGGGGGTAATGAGATTTTTCCTTTATACATTATTTATAACTGCTTAATCCAGGTGCTGTAGGTTATTTTTTTATCCCTCAGTTTCACAGCTACAAAACACTTCAGTATTTCTAATTTATTTCTGCTTACAATACAGATGTTCTCAATTGTGTCTCTAACTACATTTCAACTGTTATGATCGGTTTTATTTGTTTGTGTCACTGTACACTTAGAGGTTGAATGTGCAGTACACAATAGTCAGGCTCCAAGCAGCCTGTAAAAAGCCTCTGGTGATTTAGTTACCAACAAATTAAACTATGCCTAACAGTAATATCTTTATCATTAGTGGTTTTAATCTTCAGATGATTTCCCTGCAGTTTATATTGCTCTGTGCATGGACTCTTATATCTTCACATAAAGGTTTCATCCTTTTAAACAGCATCTTTCAAGATGACCATTTGGAAACAACATTTGGAGGAACATTTGGGTTGCATCCTCTAACTAAATTTCCAAGCTGTTGGTAACGGACTAAAGAAAATGTGGTCTGCACTGAATACTAAAGAGCTGCAAATGTAAGAGCCTTGAAGGTTATGTGTAAATATTGACATTTTTATTTTATTTAGCATACAAAAATGAACTTGCAATGTTGCTTATCTGATCATACAGCAATGACCGCATCTGCATCATCTGAGATCTATTCCTCACACTTCTGACTTTCATAGATGTTCCAGAGTTTTCCCATTGAGGATGTTATTGATGTCCCTGATTAGGCAACAGATATCTGGGGACTGAGTGTCCATATAGGAACATGTCAACCAAGAGGCAACAAATGGAAGCAGAGAAAAAAAAAATCCTTTCATCTTCAAAGGCCATGTTATATGTGCAGATATGGGTCCCAATAAAACCATTAAGGTCCTTTCCTGAGATGTGTAATGGGACTTTAGGGCATTCAGCATCCAGCAAAACAAGGTCTTTGGTTCATCCTAGAGGAAGCACAGAAAAATAACTGTAACATTACATATACCCCAGCTGTTCTTTGCACTTAGCCATACTGCCCTTTCCCCTTGAGTGTGAGTCTGTTGTCATTTCTTTTTTAACCAGAGGTTTCTGTGGAAACCTCAGGGTCTACATATTTACATGCTTCTTTCCTAAAATACTGAACAAGGCTCCGATGTGCAGATAATAAAGCTTGCAGTTCTTCAGGGCTGTTGTTTATACTAAATGCATTTGTATGTTAAGTACTAAGATGGTCACTGCACAGTTTGTAATTCCAAAGCATGAAACATGAGGGCCCCACAGCGTTCCCCTTAAATCTGATCAGAAAGCCATGAGATCTTGGCAGTTCACACTACAGATCTGGGTAACTGCTTCATGAATGGCACCACAGTCACCAAAAATCCCCAGTAATGACTTGAGAACACATTAGTTCTCTCCTTGGGCAGCCTAACCTGAACACCAACACTATCAGGAATTTTTCTAAAGTATCTGCTTCCCCTTTTTAATTCTCCTAGTTCCTGCATGAAACCCTGGCATGCTGTTTGCATCAGCTGGCTGCCTCTTGTGCTCCTCTGGGGGTGTCTCAAAGATTTTTTTATTTCCACATGTGAGAGAAAGATTTAATAAATTGCAGAATCATAAATTTCATTGAGGGAGAGGGAGGAAGAATAGTAGCTTCTTTGTGCTACATGGAGACTGTGTAATTTACATAAATATTGCCTGTCCCTTTAGCAGATAGAGTAATTAAGAAGTGACCGGCATGGCTCTTGTTTGGTCATCCTCCTCGTTCTTCTACAAACTTCATTTAATATAGTCTTCCTTTTACTTATTTGCCAAAGAGTTTCTGACTCTCTCAGTCACCCTGTTTTTATTGGACACAGCAGTGAGCCTTACCAAGAGGTGCAGTGCTCTGCCTACAGAGCTACTTTGCCCAAATTAGAGAATATGTCCCTGATTCACTTTTCTTGAAGAAAGCCAGGCATCAATGTACTCAGGCCAGCATGCTTTTGGCAGCTCATGCAAAGTATGGAGAACACATGTAATTTGTCCTTTTTAATTTAGTCTTCTCTGCCCTGCAATAAAGTAAGCAGCCTTATCCTGTATTAGTCAAAGCTTCTGAGAAGTCTCCCTCTGTGCTTCCAGAATAGTCCCATAGTGACAGTGTAGCACTGTGGAAATAAAAGACAAGAGACATATGCAAATGATGAAGTCTGCTTCTGAAAGGGATGAAACCATTTCCCTCGCCAGCACAACATGACTAAGGGCAATCTTGTGGTGACTGGTAGATACATGTGTCTATATCCAGTTTATGGCTTCTAGCTGGGCTCGTGGAAAGGCAGCATTGCAGAACTGACAGGGCCGTGTCCCATGCCAGCCAGCCGAGGGACAGTGGTAGATTATTAACCTCGATGATCATCTAGTCAAATGGGCTGAGAAAATTAATTCCCCCTGCTTCTCCATTTGTGGCGGGGAAAAAAAAACGTGGAGAGTGGAAAATTCTGCAAGGACTAGAGAAAGGCTTTAAAAGGAGTGATAAAGACTCAAGCTTTTGGAAGAGTCAGCAGCTTTGGACATGAGAGAGGATCAGGACAGAATGCTTTATAGCAGAAAGGTTCCACTTAATGGTGGGACTAACTAAGGTCAGAGAAAGCTGATCTGATGGGAGGGAGGCTCAACAATTAAGAGAAGAGCTCTGAATTGCAGGCAAAAAAAGATGGACATCTTAGAGGAACCTGATGTTACCCAAAATGTTGCTATGAATTTGGAAAATGAGTGTAGAATTTATTGGGTTTGCATTGACCTGTGTGTCCCTGTGCTATCTAAGCATAATTTTGTTGGGGGGCGCTGAGTGCAGCTAAGCTGCATACTATCATATTGCAGAAGAGATAACAAGCAAAGATCCTCCATCCAGTAAATATGCCAGAAGGGCCTGGAGCAGAAACAGTGCTGCTGCCTACCTATATCTAATAGAAGCTTAAAAAGTCACTTGATTTATTGTGACCTTCTTTGGGGGCTTGCGTTTCAAGAAATACAGTCCAGCTGGAGAAGAGAGCAAAAAAGAATAATCAGAGGTCTAAAAAAAAAAATTGATCTATGAGGAAAGATTGAATGATCTGGGGTTGTCTAACCTAAACAAGAGGAGTCTTAAAGAACATAATGTAGGTTTTCAACTATGTGAGAAGCAGGGCTCCAAAGAAAAGGAGAATAATCCTTTTCTATGTTCCTGGGGGATAGTAAGTAACAATAGGCTTCAATTGCAGTAAGAAAGATGTCAGTTAATCATTAAGAAATACTTGGTATTCTGTTAGGAATCTGGTGGCATACAGCAGTAGATCGGGAAGGGGTAGAGTCTTTGTCACTGGATACCTTTATCGATAGGCTAGACAACGTCTGAAAATAGTGACAAAGACATAATAGGGCCCACATTGACCTTGTGAGCCTGGTCAACAACAGACTGGTCAACTGAAACCCAGTGAGTACTTAGTGAGTAAAGTTTAGCAAGAGACAAATGGATGTGGGTCATTTTTGTAGCTGGGACTCCAGGATAAGGTAGGAGGTGGTAAATCCCTTGTACATTTTGACAATGGGAATCTCCCTCAACTTTGAAAGCAGATTTTTGTCAACTCAAAACACTTTTCCCTTGCCAAACCCATACGCTACCTTCATCTTATCTAGAGAAAGCCTCAGCGAACTGGCTTTCATCCATGTCTTATCTCTGCCAGACACAAGGAAGCTGTAACATATGGCTTCAATGAAAAGGAGACGTAGAGGTTGGTGTCATCGGGATATTGATGACATTGTAGCCTATGCCATTCACAATATCCTCTAGTGGTTTCATATGGGTTTTGAATAAGAAGGGTAACAGCAGTGAACCCTTTGGCACTTTAAGCTGTGAGGCCTGGGAGAGAAAAAACATTTATCTGTGCTTCTAGGATCTTCTTGACAGAGATTGTCAGAACACTTCAAAGACTTTCTTCTCTCCTGTCAGCCATTTTGCCA
Organism: Aquila chrysaetos chrysaetos; assembly: GCF_900496995.4. Taxonomy (NCBI): domain Eukaryota; kingdom Metazoa; phylum Chordata; class Aves; order Accipitriformes; family Accipitridae; genus Aquila; species Aquila chrysaetos. The sequence continues at coordinate 25,819,782 of NC_044015.1, forward strand.
TAGCAGCAATGTGTAACAGCAAACAGGAAGCAGACATCATGTCTGGACTTTGGTCTGACTCAGATGCAGTGTCAAAGCACAGGGAGAATTAGCAATATTAAGTTAAAATAATGTATTAAAGTATATGTATGTATGTGGGTCTGTATGAAGTCATGTAAGCATATCATGACAGAAATTTCCCACCTGTTCTGTAAAATTGTTAACGTCACTAATCAGAACATATAATCTGACTATTAACTGGAAGAGTAAATTTATACGTAGTTTAGGAATTTTAGTCCTGAGAGCTGTAGAGTGAGAACATTCTGCACAGTTGATCATCTGCGGAGGTCTTGCAATGAGACCTGCCTTAATAGATCAGGGGGACAAATGGGTAATCGCTTAGTTGGTTTAATGAACCAGTGAAAGTAACAGGTGAAGTGATGTGACCCCTTTGTGAAAAAGGGAGGGAGAACCCATTGACAAAGATGCAGAATGGGGAAGAAGATACAAAATCTCACTTTGGTATTAACAATTACTCTGTAGGCAGACATGTCTTTCCCCCCAGGCTTACGTCCATCTGGAGCTCCAACCTGTACTGTGCCAAATATGATTTAGCTTAAGTGGCCAGCCATTTTTTTGGAGTGTATCATCAGTATACATCTTTGGTTGGTATACAGATTTGCTAATAGCAATTTATAAGGTACCTAGTCTTGAAAAATCTTTGCTTCTTATTTAAAAACATATCATTGTATTGTTCAGGTTTTGTGTGCTTCCTTTATGCCATCAGCAATGAGAAAACCGCACTGAAATGACTACATATGCTTGTCATGTGCCTCAGCTGTAATAGTAGAAGTAAAATAAGTACTCCAGAATCTGGTTAACTCACCTTCCTCAGCCATTTCAACATAACCACAGGGAGGGTGTCCTGGAGGCCCCAGATGCACCACTGGAAGACTTTTCAAAATAAAGCCCTATTAGTAAGGCCATCTGACCTTTCTCCCTTCCCTGCTGTGATATTTGGTGGACAAGACATAAATCATTCCAGTGAAACACTCAGGCCTGAAAAAATGGTGCATTTTGCACCAAAAACACGGGGGCTGACAGGTGCCTAAGCAGAGGAGGAGCCAGATGAGTGAGGTGTTGAAGTTGGCCCACCACTACCATCCCACCAATGCTTTAGAGAGAAAGGGTGTTCTACGTACAGGAATTGATGTAGGGTAGGAGTGAAACAAATTAGTGAAATCCATCTTGTTTTCTCATAACACAAATGCCAGCTGAGCTGGAGTGATGCTGTGCAGTAGATTGCAATGAAAACATGCAGCTTGTGATAAGCCGACAGGAGCTGGACTGAGCATAAATAGCTTAGAAACATCAGTGGGTAAAGGCAAAGTTCTTGCTTTTGTGTTTTAAAAAGACATTTGCTATGCTTTTCTTTTCAGAATATAAGACCTTGTGTTAATGCCAGCAACTATATTTATAACACCTTACACTTCCCATGTGTCAATTTTCTGTCCTTATATATGTATGTTCTCGTTTTTTTGAGCTATGGACCTGTTATAATTATCGTTAGAACTTTGTGACCAAGGAGATTAGACTATCTCAGCATGACTAACTGTTTTCTCAAGGCGTCCTGGCTAGAGTGGAGTGACTGTGCTGACATTTGCACAGACGGGCAGATGGTGCCTGGGACATGTCTGGTTGCAGTGCAGACCTGAAGATCCTAGTTGAGGAAGCCGAGCCACTGTGTTTTGGCATGATTTATAAGAAAACTGCTTCTCAGCAAATGTAGCCTGTGTTATCCTTTCTGCTAGATGTAATGGAAAAAAATGGTTAGCCATAGGAAAATGAGCCCACAGCTACAACATATGTTTTAGCCAAAGGCCATAATGATTTATATCAGATATCCATGTGTGTTTGTTCCATACCAACTAAAACCATTTAAACTCCTTGGGAAATATTGAAGAGGGCAAACATCCACAAGTCTGATTGACTGTGGGAGGTTGTAAGATATATCACAATTGATAAGTTGTGCTTGAAAACCATGCAGTATGAGAACAAAAGCTGAAATGGTACAGCTGTGAAAAGGTCTTCTAGAGATGGAATCTGAATTTTGATTTCTCCTTAGAGTCAATCACAAATGTGGAATAGTTCCCTCTCTCTCAAGAGAGATTTTGCATTGAGGCTACCTGTGGGAGTCAGTAGATGTTGTTGCGTACGCCAAGAAACATGATCCTTCAGATAGGAGAGGGAGAGTAGGCATGGCATGCTTTGGAGTAATTGGGACCATGGACTGATTCAGTGAAATGCAATTGTTTCCTAATTCCAATTCTGAGAATGAATCACATAATTTTCTACAGATAACTGGCTAATGTCCACTAACTGCTGGGAAGAACTTTATGTCCTACTTTGTGATTGACAACTAACTAACTATAGAGGTTTTCAGCTGGGGGAGTTGTCATGGTCTGGCCTGCAGCATCTAGGTGCCAGGACCCTTGGCATACACTGACTTCCTGCTATGGACTTTGTGTTTAACTTCCATTATTTCACCTTAACCTATTCGGGAAAAACCCATCAATGTAGCACTGTTTTAGAAGTGGCTTTTCTTGGTTACAGCTAATGGAATTTATGCAAATAAAATGCTACTCCAGAAGTCCTCTGATAAGCCATACAGACTAGAAAATTACTGATTTAGGACATAAGTGGGTAAGATGGCAAATTTCATCATGTGTTTGAAACTGGTTTATGCATATACCGCTTTTTTATCTTCAATCCAGAGCATTACAGAAGCCTTCAGCAAATATATCTCTCTCTTCTAAGCACCAACATCATAACAGTTTTTACATTCTTGTTCTGCTCTGCACTCATGTAGTCCTGGAAGAGCTCCATGGACTTCAAGGGTCAAGGCAATACTGTAATTACATAGAATTAGAATTCTTTTTCTTTAGCGAAAAGATTTGGTAATGTAGCAAAACCAATGGACCACAGCCAGCTATGGCATAAACAGTGATTTTACTTCTTGAGCCAAATTCTTAAATGGTGCCAGTGAACCTGCTGTGTTCTAAAAAATATTTTTTGATCTCCTTTGTGTCAATAGCTTAGACAAAAGGGTTGGAGTGGCAGCAATAAAAAGAACTATTGAAGATCTTATATGTGGCACAACTATTTTACTTTGTCTTTTCTTGTTAACTGCTTTTCCATCTTCATGCCCATTTCAGCACCTACTTATATGGGAGCCGAACATGGCCAAGGACTGAGTATACTTACATCAAGATACATATGTAAAAGGGCATTTGAATCACTCACCACTTTGCCTATAGATTTCAGAAGTTCAGATCTCCAGCTAGGGCAGACATAAACTTCAAGATATAAAGGTAGCGGAAGCCGGTGGGTTCAATGACTTGGGTGTAGCAGCTGGGAACAGAGCACTAAGATAAACGTGCATGTGCTCATTCTTGTGATTAGGCCAAAAAAGCTTTCCCAGTGTTGCCCTGTGCTGTAGAGACATACCTTGTAATCAAGGAATGAATGTCGAAGTCTTCCAACACACAATTCTGTAATGCAACACCTAACAGGTGGGATTGCTGTGCCTGCAACCAGGCTTTCCTGTTCTGTGGCTTTCTGGGATCAGCAAGTATCTGTACCATGCCTGGGGAGCAAATTCTCGGCTGCTGCAGCTCCACGGTTGCAGGTTGCTGTTGTTCGGGACTGCAGAGTTGTCCCACCTCTTTCCGGTTCTGGAAGCAATGACTAGGAACTGCCCTAAGCCTCACCTCGTCACATGTCACTGCACTGGCGTGTGCCAAGAGGTAAAGTAAGCAACACAGAGGGCATCTGGAAAGAGGGGAGACAGGAGGAACTCAATTTGGCAGATGCTGGAGCACAGCAGGTTTTCAGCAGTTTATTTTGGAAGTAATTGTTCACTAAATAACCATGCTTTAACTGCAGTGGAGTATCTCCAGCTTCAGTAGTATTTTATTATTATTATTATTAAAGACCAAAGTGTACAACAGTTGTAGGATAATGGTGGTGCTCATAGCTAAGATTCACTGTTCATTAACCATTCAGACACTGTGATTTTAGAAGGGCTGGGCTTTCAAGTGGTTTTTCCTAATTCTTGTCGGTCTCAAACACACCCATTTTAATTGCCAAGAAATTAAACTGCAGGAAGAAAAGTAGTGTTACCTGATTTGTGCATAGGCTGCCTCCATCACACTAGTACATAATCAAAGAAAATATAATTACAGCTCTGCGAATTTGAGGCCCAATCCTGCAGTCTAGTCTGTTCATCCACTGTTCACATAAACGGGTGAGTCTTCGGGTTTTGCTTGGCTAACAAGTACCATTCTGTAATAACAAAGAGGAAATCTATGCTATGATTTAGAACAGCTGGTTTTATTAAATCTAATAGACCAACTGTAACCTTGGTGTCAAGCAGGAATGATTCTCTTAAAATGACTGGAGCTGTACCAGTCTTACATTGCAGGACTGAGATCAGAACCAGATCTAGTCTGCTGAAGAATAAAGCAGTTCTGTCACTTGCTGGTAGTGAGGAATCAGTTTCCCAAATCTTAAATCTCTCTATGTGCAAGCTGAATTTGTACACTATAAATATATTATATGGACTCCATGGGGTGGTCTTCTAAATATCCTCCACAGTTTTTACTAATAAGGCTCTTTTTTCTTCTTCGTGCAGCTTGTCCTCTAAGGTGGATAGATGTTTCTGCACTAGCATTTTGTTCTATTCCTATTAAAACCATTTTAAGTTCCAGGAAGAATTTTGATCTTTTTTGTCTTCCAAAACTATTATAAATATTCACAAGTTCAGAGTCATGCTGTCTGTAACCACGTACTTTTAAATCCCAATATTTGAGGTGGGAGTTATGGGAGGAAGGCATTAAGTTTACAGCAGGGCTTTCCAAACTGGGGGTACAAAGGTGCTGGGAGGGAGAGGTGAAAAAGCAAATGATTAATTCTGCTTCCAACATGGGGACATTGTACTGGGGAGGGGAGAGGATGAATGGAAGAGTTCACAGGGAAGAGAGGCACAGGGCAGAGTCATTTGCAAAGTGCTGGTTTACAGAACTTTAAAAGGTAAATGCACTTATTTGTAGGCAGTAGACTAAGTTGTATCGTTTGACATGAGCTGGCTCCTAGTTATACTTGACTTCACAATGTTTACAGCATTCTCCTTAAAGCTATCAGTTTAGCAGGGGGAGGCAAGGGAAAGAAGACATCCCCTTTCTAATAGTGCTACCTCAGAAATCCCTATGCCATGTGTGAAAATGCTGTGCCCTTCTTGCTTACCAAGTGGCTTAAGTTAATATAAGGGGACTCAATGTTCTAACGTTAAATGCCGAGGGAGCAATACCTGAAAGGTCTGAGACTGAAGCATCGGACTACACAATTCCCTATTTACTATAGATGGTATATTTAGTAACTAATCATCCAACCTAATAATCTAAAATAGTATTTGACAAAAAGGTCAAGCGTTTAATATTAGGGCTAGGAGAGCCATAAAAATCTATAAGGAGAATGCTCCGTGGAACAGCCAGACAGATGCAGCTCCCGGCTCTGTCACTGGATCTCTCAGTTCCTCCTTTCATTCTATAAAAATGTCACAGTCTCTCAAGCTCAAACAATTCCATACGTTTTCTGCTTCTGGAGGATGTAACTCTGGTTGTGAGACCAAACAACTCTTGTTTCTGGAAGTTTCCTCTCTTGACATCTTCTAGAGCTTTTCAAAAAGTGTCATGGTTTATGGAGTAAACTAAATTTCCCAGGATGATGTGGAGGACTGTATTTTTATGGAAATCTCATTAGAGTGCAATGGAAGAGACTTTTAAAATTAAATAATTGCTTTATAAAGCTTTGCAGACTTTATGTTCCAGGTCTGTTAGCCAAATGGATATCAGCCAGAGGGGTGAGAGGGAGTGAACCAAACTGAAAGCTTGGGTAAATGGGCCCAACTTTCACACTGTTTTTTGAACTTGACTAACACATGCAGGGGCTAGAAGTAGCCACAGTGTTCTGCTGATCTGTAGAGCAACCTGAGCAGGTTCAGCCATGTTTCAGAACCTCATTTCCCCTGTAAAACATAGAAACAAAACACAGAAACAGCAACTGAGACTAAATGCTGTACTGGGATCCAGACTGCAGGACACACATGTCTGATTTTATTGTTAATGCTGTCCTCCCTTAGCTCCTGTCTCTCTGATACTGTTCCCACACTCTGTTCTTCATGACTCCCTTCATGACTGTTGGCAGTTTATTTTTTCTATTATATTCTTATTTGCCTGCAGGGACCTCAGCTATTTTACTTCTGCCCATGGGATCCCACCTCAGTTGTAGCTTTTTGAGTTAACGTGTCTCCTTGCTGCATCTTCTGGCTGAGGAAACTGCAAGAAGTGCCATCATGGCTAGCAGAACAAAAAGATGATCCACCCTGTAACTCATTGCTGTGGCGTTTTTTCATTTTTTGTAAACCTACACAGTTAATAGCAGGTTTCTCTTTTTTTTTTTTTTTTTTTTTTTATCAGCAAATATATACTACAGGAGGGGGGGGCGGTATTTGGAAGAAAAAATGGGACACACCTTTTAATTCTCATGAAAGCATTATCATGGGAAGCCCTCTTGCAACAACAGAGTGAGAACAAGTTAAATATTTTGTTTCAAAGGGATTATCCCTACCCAGCAGGGAACAGCTGGCACAAAGCGTTGATCCACCTCCCATTGCAAACATGAGCCAAACTCCTGTTGATTTCATTGGTACAGAATCAAGCCCTTATTAAGTCCATGGCCAGCTTTGCACAACTTCTGTCCCTGTCTGCTTCCCTTACACATAGGCCTGACCCTCTCTGACCCTGGAGAACCCAAGCTGAGGGGGGCTGTAGTGGAACTGAAAGCATTTTAAGAGGTGAATGAGTAAAATAGTACAACAGCTTTTTCCAAACACTTTCAGTGGTGGAGTACATCTCAAATAGCCCCACTAGCTTCAGTCTAGCCCATCTGTCTGGATAGCCAAATGAAAAGCAGCAAGATGTATCCAGGATCTCAACTCACTAAAATGAGCCAGTTCCTTCTCTTTTCTGGATTAGCATGGTTCCTCTTTAGGTTGTGTTTCATTCCTGTGTTGAGCCACTTGAAAAGGATTATTTTCTCATGGTATTTTCAAGTTTTGTGCACAGTTACATTGCAGTGTATTTAGTAAAAGAGCACCAGTTACTGAGATGTGTTGAAAAACGTCACTCCCAGATCTAAGGGCAGCCACAGACGACTTAGTATCTTTCAAGAGCATTCACATCAAGCCATATATGTATGTAGAACTGTTCAGAGAACATACATTAATTAGGAAAAAGCCTAGACATTAGTTAGGATCCTAATCTCTGACATCGACAGGCTTCTTCTCACCAACATCTGGTCTCTCCATGGTTATATTGTTTGAATGCATTTCTGCTAAATGGCAGACAGGCTGAAACTATTACTGCCTAGGAATGGGAAAAAATGTAATAATAAGTGATTGGGTTATTAAGAGCCTTGCTGTATGTGACAGAGGAAAAACTGGGGCTGTACCCTCATATGTCATCTAAAAGTTAGTACTATGAACAAGATGTTTTCATATCCTTTCTAATACTTTGAAATAGATCAAAATTTATCATAGCTATCTTCATTTTACTCTGTTAATAATGAATGATCAGTGAAACACTTTGGAATGGGAAAAGCTAGATGATTCATATAACCTCTGCTATGAGAGGTTTTCAAAGTTTAAAACATACAAAGAGAAGTAAAAGTAGCTATATCTTTTGCACAATATATAAAAGCCAAGAAATTATGTAGGAGAGCTGAGAAGTTTTAATTGAATAACACAGTTTGTGAGATGGTCATACAGGTCTGATTTTTTGATATTCAGATTGAGTTTCATTGTTCAGCATTTGCATGACTTCTCAAACAATGAAACTGTCTTTGTGGACATTTCCTTTCACTGAAAGTCATCCTTTGATGATAGTAGTATGACTGTGTGAGTGTTGTATAACTGCAATTTTTAACTCCTGGGGAAGATACTGTGTAAAAAGCTGTGTTTCTTCTTTACTAGAACTGATAGAAGATGTGAAAAAGAGTCCAAAGTCTTGCTTAACTGTTTATGGATAACAAGGAATCCAGAAACTTTGCCATAGTGTTCCTGTTATGCACACGCATCTGATAAGTCTGCCCTAAGAATAAAGGGCCAAATTCTCTGCTGGAATAAAACCCACAATTTCTTTGGTGTCTGTTGATCTTCCACTACCTGTTTCAGCAGAGACCTTGGTTACTAAAAGCTGAACTACAGAGACATGTCTTTACCCCTCCAAATTGTATAGTCAATGTTTGGAGATTTTTTTATCTTTGTGCCAGTGCACAGAAAGAGGTATAATATGGTGCATGCATGACTTCTTCATAAAGATTCCACTTTTGGAGCCTGCGAGTAGGGAATTAAGTGTCCCATTCAGGTAGATTATTCTATAATAATAATTGTCATTCCTATTGCATCATTTTCACAAGTGTGTAAGGCTCCTGACTGAGAAAGAGTGGACATGCTGGACCACTGTTCTGGACCAGTATTGCAGTCCCTGTGCTTTTGTATTGTTAGAGCTACTTCTTTTGAACTTTATGGCTAGCTAAAAATTTGAGATATTCTAGGTTATTCTAATTATGAGAAGAAAATGTTGGTGAGAGTCACATACTACTTCCATGTAACTCTGTCCTTTTTTTGTAAATACATAAAGATCTCGGGTTTTGACCACAAGACAAGTCAAACAACTAGAAGAATAGAAAAAGTTTATCCCATTGCCTTGTGAGACCTCGTTCAGCCAGAGCCCATTCCTTATGCTCACCCTTGGCCTCACGTAGGGATGCACTGTCTGCATTTCCTGCCACCTTTCTTCATTTCTGTAGTGCTTCTGTGGCTTTTCTTCCCACCCAGCTCTGGTGGTCTCTCAGTGCAATACTCAGAAGATACGCTTCTCTCATAGTTCAAGTCTCTGATCAGACCGGCCTTGCCTTTGCTGTGTGCAATGACACATGCCTGCACTTTGCTTTGAAGGTTGAGTATCTTCACAGAGGAGTTGAGTTGCTCCTTCCCAGCTAGCTCAACTGAAGGGCAGTGACTACAACCACCAGCTCTGACAACATTTCATTCATCCATTCTTAACTCTGTTTTCTATCAGAATTATTCCTGTAACTCCCTGCCATCATAAAAAAGCGAGCCTGAAAAGAAGAGGACTAAACCTAGAGTGGTTTAGAATTGTATACTAGGAATAATTAAACTTTTAGTGAGAGGCTTCTGTCATTTCTCTATTTTTACTTACTGTGAGGAGGACAGCATGTTCTCATCTCTGTGGAGTCACATAAATGACTTGATTAAAGTGCATGTTACAGAGCTGAATCTGGGCATTTGGAACTTGCTTGCTGTTTTCTTAAGGTACTTGTATGATAGATGAGGGAAAAAAAAAGTCCTGTGCTTAGTTCTTCTTGTTATGATGTAGATGTATTTTCCACACATTTGCAAATAGAGTAAAGAACAAGAGTTCTTCAGCTATTTAAAGTCTTTGAAAGAAGAAAGGCAGTTTAGATTACCAGCAGCCTACAATGTGCGTGGCACAAAAATGTCAGTTTTAATGGCAAAGTTCAGGATAAAACTGTGTCAGCTAATTTAATCATTTACCATGAAATACCAGTTATCTTAATCTTACATGCAGTCCTTAAGTCTGCTGCATATTTTTGTGTAATTGAATCCTGACCCTAAAAGGGAGGAAGCAAGGAATTTGCTTTTTAGTGAATAGTTAGGCTCTAAATGTTCCCGTTCATAAATTGTATTTGTAGCATTGTCAGATATTTTAATACTGAGCAGCTAATATTTCTGATGAGTCTATTTTTTCTCTGTTTCATATTTGTTTTCCATGCTGCAGAAATCATATTAGTATTCAGTTTCTATGGAACTTAACCGAGTTCTCTGGAAAAAGTGCAAATATTGTTCCCAGAACTTAAGGCAAATAAATTAGTATCTAACCCAGATGACACATTTTATTCATGTGGTTTGCTTTCCATCTAGATACCTGATGTATTACTTCAGCAGCAAATTCAACAAGGCCAAGATGTCTTCATTTTCCTTCAGAGCAAGAGCTGTAAAAGCAGTGTGATGGAAGTATTGGTCTTCTGTGGCCAGCCGGCGAGAACCCATCAACAGCTGTGATGAGCAGAGCAGACATGGGGAGACAGGAGGCAGCTGAAGCCAAAGAGGACCCACGCCTGGAGCTGTGTGTGTGATTGGAGCAGAGAGAGGCCAGGACCCAAGGAAATCCCAGCAGCAAGGGAAAAAAACAGATTGACTCTCAGTGACTCATTTAGCTCCTGGATTGGACAGATCTCTCCCCTGCTGGCAATTTGGCTGAGCATCAATGGACAGATACCAGGATGAATAGCTTAAAATAATTAGGGGTTGGGAATCTGCAAAACTGCTAGCCATCCAATTCTTCACTGTGCAATGCGAGGCACAAAAAAGAAATTACATTTAGGTTATTAAATATTAAGTCAGTGGATTTACCTCCATTTGGTCCAGAACAGGAAACTGGCTAAAATTCAACATTTATATCATTGTGTTGATGATCTGTTTATCACTGAACAAGTGAGTGCCTTTTGGCAGGTCAAGCTCTTTGACACATGGGGTGAATGTGTGCTTAATTTCTCCCAAACAGAAGAATTAATATAATAATAATTAACACAGATGAGAACAGAATTAAAATACAGTCAAGAGTTCAGTTTAATGCCAGGCATCTCACATTTTAGGTGTTCTGGGGCCAGATTTTTTCCTGTTGAAGGTAGTCAGGATTTTGCCATTGGCACTGATGGGAGCCGGAGCGGGCCTTGAATACAGCGAAACAGGATTTCCTGTACTTTCTATTTAATGCTCAAAACCAGAAGCAACAGGCTCATTTAGTATCAGTAAAGGTCAGTTAAAATTATAGAGACATCCTTTGGAGCAAATCCTCTGCCTCGTATTTGCATATTTATGAACTAGAGATTACGACAGGCTATTCCATTTATTAGAGCAGTGCCGCTATAGTTAATAGTCTGTCAGTATTTCCATTATAAACCCCGTTTTTCAGTGTTTTAATATCTCAGCCATTTAAAATCACATCAGGAAGCAAGTTGGTCTTACGTTGTCGGCCAGGTGCAATTTTTTGTTTTGGATTATTTTCAATAATGAAATACTGTTCATCATATATGTAAATGAGCCACAGCATTTCTGTTGGGGGGAAATTGCAAAGTGCATAAGTTCATTACAGCTTTGTTTTTCTTTAGAAAAGAAGGGAAAAGAGGGATTTGACCAATCGCATCAACTGGGGCTTCACATTTGAAGAACAGTTTCTCAAGCAACTTCTCACAGAAGAAACACTGGTTCTCAGTGTGAAATCAGGTTGCTGCATGCTTGCCAGTGGTGACCAGGGTATACAGGTGAGGATGGTTCCCCTGTCCCTCAGAAATTTCTTGTCTGCCAGATTCATGGGTGAAGCACACCAGGTAAGAAAGCAGTGAACATAAAAAAACAGCCTTTAGAAGTAACAGAAGCCCTGTTTACAAATGCAAAAAGTTGGCATCTTTTTAAGTATCTTTCAGATGCAGGGAAGTGCAGTACTGTACTGACTTTATTGCTGATATTTGGGGTAGAGAAAAGGGGTTGCTGAGGCTTTGGGGAGGGGGCAGTTGTGAAGCTACCTTGTATGTGTTCCTGAACTGAGCAATATTGTTTACTTCAGCAGTCTCACATCCTCCTCCTTCCAAACAGCCTCAGTTTGCTTTCATAGAGGTGTTGGTTTGCTAAAAAATAGCTGCCTGGCAGGGGCAAATGTTTAGATTAAAATGCCAATTTTTAACTTACGAGGGCAGCAAAAAGTTACTCTTCAGTAAAGAAGCTGGTCTTGCACTATAACCTCTTGCCCCCTAAATAGAGAAACAGTCCAATGAGAAACTCCTGGGCAGTGATTTGTTCTCAAGGCCTTGAAAAATCATTTGCCACCACAATAACTGAAAAGTTAAAAATCAAATTCATGAAGAGAAAAAAAATGAAGTCATGTGCAAAATGTTTGTTGCTCTTTACCGTTGCCCAACAAACACATAGTTGGGGGGTGGGAACAAACACAGTCCATGTTTTCCCTCTTTTCCATCATAAAGGTCTATGTGCACAACTGGGGACTCCAGGGAAACTAACGATGACAGGCCAGAAACACCGTTGGAACATCATATACGATCCACTTGGTGCATGGCAGCTAATAAAACTATGCCCTAGGCAAGACCTAGGGCTTGGCCTCTATGTCTTCTTCTGTGAATTTTGACTGAATTAAGATTAACAACAAGTTTAGAAGGTACGTTACATAAACAATTTTTTAAGTACTTGTAAGCCATGATTGCAACAAAAAGTCTGTAATCTGAAAGCCCCCAAATTCAAATGATGAGCCAGACTTTGCCATCTGGCCTCTTATCTCCATCATGAGAACCAAGAGCCCAGATGAAGACACTCCACTCAAGCTTGTGGAAAATCTGTTCCAAATCCAAGTGGCTCGGGCTCATCAGTAGCGCTTTCTTAAAACAACAGTATCTGGGATATTATTGTAGGTAATTGCTATCTTAAAGTGCATTTTCCAGATTCCTTCCAGAATTGCCATTGTAAAGAACAATCTTCCTTCCCCAGGCACATCACAGTACTTTTTCAGCCAAAAATTATCTCTGGTCATGATAAGTGATCATAACTCAGAAGTAGGCAGGCTACAGAAATTCTAACTGTGTTGAATACAAAATTACTTTACAGTTTTATAAAGCAGGTGTAACCCAAAGTAACAGTGGGGGAGGGAGGGTCTGCCAAATGTGTTTAGAATGTATGAAGTATGAAGTATTATGTGCTGTCTGCTGGAAGATAAGTCCATGCTCAGTAAGCTATCTGAACAGCATGGTTCACTACATGCATTTGTTATGTTTTGGTTTTAATTTGAAGTGACATAAAATCTTGCATAACTGATTTGAGTGCATCTCTGAATATTAAAAATACTAATTATTATGTAATTAGTCAACAGGATGTGTGTAATTGTGTAATACCAGCATTCCTGGGTGTGGTTAAGTACGTAGGTAGAATGCCAACACTCATCTAGACGTAGTATTATAAAATTACACAACAACATACACCCTGGGTGGGTACTCTAATTATATTTTACATTTAAACAATGGCTACATTAGCAAAATAGAACTTACTCTTTTTAAAAATGTCTTCCCACAGGCATGGATCATAGTAGATGATGGTGATAATATTGCCCAAATAGAGTATCTTCCATCTTGGACCAGGACCCAGGCTTCTTCATAAACATACAAATAGGAGACAGAAACCAGACATAAAGAGCCCTTCATCCACTCATGGCATGAAGCCACCCCAAAACGGACATGTGACAATTGCTGAATCATGCACCAGAATAATTGAATGCAGAAAGTGAACAGGAAGAACTTTCTATCTCATGAAGAATCACATGAGATTAACCAGAAATCTGACTAGAACTGTTTTATTTGTATGACTTAACAGACATCAGGACCATCTTTAAACCATGGTGGAAACAGAACCACACAGTGAATCAGATTTTTCTTTGAACTTACCCAGGAAGATCTAGGTTACAGCCATCAAATGTCTTGAGCATTTTTGTTAACCCTGATCTATGCTAAGACTTACTGCCAATGTGGTACAAAAGTCTTCTGCACTCCTGGGCAAAAGCTCCCTGCCTAGTCATCACTCATTCTTCCTATGGTATATCTGCAGTGACTGACAGGTTCACCAGGGCCAGCACTACAGAGATGGTAAGATCTGCAGTACAGACAGAAAAGGTGGATGGTTCTTTTACATGGCTCACCAGTGTTTTCTCTCTTTTGACATGGATTCAAGGCGAAAAATCCAGGAGAAGAATGGAAAGGTGAAAATTCCAACACACACAAAAAAAAACCCCAAAACCTAAGCTGTGACTCATTATAAATGTAAAATGTTGGAGCCTAAAGCTGGTTTTTTTTTCATGTGCCTGGGTGGAGAAGGGTGAGGTGCCCTCTGAGGATGATTGTATCTTTTACTTTTGAGTCTGAAGATCTTGGATGTGGTTTGGCAAGTTCATACAAATATTTGTGATAAAGTTGAACTGCCGTCTGGAAATGTTATGTACAGAGATGTAAGAAAGCTTAAGGAGAAAACTGCAGATGCTGGAAGAAGAATCAGCAGTGCACATGAATGAGGTTAAAAATTGCAGACAATTAGCTACTAGATGATTCCTACTAAATAAATCATCAAAGACTTGACTACTGCTTCCAGGTTTCCACAACAATATTAGCTCATTGGAGCAGCCAAAAAGATGTTAATTTGGCCAAAGTTTTAGGAATTTGCTATTCTTGTTTGAATTAACTAATCAACCAACAAGGCCGATGTACACTCTCTTGCCAAGGCTATAAAGCAGGGCCTTCATGCTTCTAGGGAAGATACTATATTTATTGCTCAGGATCAGGGGCCCCATGATATGGAAAATAAGCTTCTTTGTGTTAAATGAGAGCTACATGGGAAAGAAAAACAACCTGAGCTTGGCATGGAATCTCACATCTTATTCAGCACTCAATAAACACTTTGCTTGTCCAGTTTAATAGAGAAGTACAATTTCTTTTGCCGGTATGCCTCCACAGATCAGATCTAGCTCTGATCTCATTTAGAGCTTAATCCAAGACCCAGAGAAAAGGGAAAATATTACCATTTCCTCCAACAGGCGTCTGGTCAGTCTTGTACCATGGTTTTACCTAAATGTAAATTCAGTGCTGAGTTTCTCCCAAGAAAAAGAGAGGTAAGTGGTAAGAGACAGAAGTCTGTGCTCTCAACTTTCCACCCTCCTATTAGTTGCTGCTGATTGGACCAATCCTTTGGCTTGGCAAAAACTTCTTAATTCGTCTGGCCTTTCTGCAGGGTTGACTGGTACAAAAAGGTGCTGACCTTGACCTTCTTCATTGCTACATCTAGGCAGCTCACCACAGTTGTACTCTCTTTTACTGCTTGAGATTTACTTGTGTCACTGGCATGTTGTGATAGGCCTCTGAATGTCACTGCTGTGAAGGTTTTGTTCTTCCCAAAGACTCTCCAGAGGTTCAGTGAAGGCAAGTAGGGTTTGCTTTGGTTGAAAAGTAGGTTGTATGTGTCACTATAATAAAGGGAAATATGCAAATTGTTGGTTGAATTTAATAGGAAATTGGAATGTTTGACTTGTCACAAGGCCAGTTTATACTATGTGGACTTCTGACATTGCTCGTAGCAGGTGAACCTCACCCCATGTTGAGGGCCAGCTCAAGGCCTAGTTATCATGTACATGCAATTTAAACTATCTTCAGAATAAAACTGAAGTGGTGCATAAGCCTCACACTCTCTCTTTGTGCAAGAGTGTAAAAAAAGGAACCTGATTTGGAAGACACTAAGGAGAAATACTGAAGTTTTACACATCAAAAAGGCTAATTAGAAATGCTTTTCTTTTATAACAAATAAGCCAAGCATATTGACATTAATTATATTAAGTATTCAAGGTTTGGAATAATCTATTGAAGAGCACAGATGTATACCAAATCCTATGCAAATAAGTGTGTGCAACTATTTTTCAGGTAACACATTTATTTATAAAAATAAGCTGTGTATTCGGGTTTCTTTTTAATAGATAGAACATCATAAAAGGTCCCTCTCTCTCTCTTGCTCTTACTCAATGTAGTGAGATAGTTTTATCTGTTCAGCACAGCCTAACATGCATTTCAGGAGCTCAGAGCAGATTCTTCCTGTACCTGAGTTAGTAGTACTCTGTTAGCTTAGCTTTCCTGGAATTACATCACTGTAACTAGGAGAAAAATTTGTTCACTGGTGGCAAATTTCCTTTGGTTTCAGAAAAACTAATGGAATTCATAACTGCATTTGTATTTTTCAGTCTGTGTCCCTGAGCTTACTAGTGACGGAGATGTTTAAAGAAAATGCTGACTGAGATTTGCTATGTTGCCCATTAGTGTTATTGGTAGAGACTCATAATAACATTGGGAAGAAAACTTCATCTATCCCTTCTTTTACCCTGGCTGACTGCAAAGAAATCCTCTTACTTTTGATAGCTTTACTTCATGGTGGAAGAGTTCTTCTATGTCAGGGCCATGACAGGCAGGCTCAGCAGGCTGAATCACTCTGCCCCGAACGCTCCTATACCCCTGCCCCATTCCCTGTTCCTTCCATCTTAGGCACTCCCTCTATACAGGTGAAAGACACTTCACTTTCCAGGTCAAATTTCTCTGCTGAACCTGCCAAATACTTGTCTATGGATACCCCTTAAATTAGATGAGTTGTCTAGCTTACATAGGAGCTGCTCTGTGGTCATTGCAGATTGTCACCTGGCTGGGTGGTGTTGGGACTGGCAAGCTTCCTGGAGCCTGCTCCACAATCTCCAAACCATCCTACAAATGCCAGGGCTTAGCACTTTTGGTCTGACAAACACCCATCTGCAAGGGCAAATGTACGTAGTGAATAGTTTTTCTCTCTCATCACCAGTAGAGAATGTTGATGTTGCCAGTGCTGGTTCAGGTTCCTCGAATTCTCCCAATTTACCTAACAATTCTTTTAACATTTTGCAGGTGTTTCCAGAGCTAGTCTGTCTGCACAAGTTCCAGAAAGCTCATGGTAAAGCATCTGCTTTCACCTCTCAGATTCAAGCCCATTAAAGGATTTGACGAAAACTATTCAGTGCTGTGGGCAATGAAGAACAAATAGGATCCATTTAGATGAGTTGCAGGTATCATCTCAGACCTCTAAAAAGTAGGAAAAAAATTATTTGTACTCTAAAATGATAACAGCAATCCCTGTATATTCTCAAGAATTGTCAACAACTGGCCTCCAGTCTAGCTTGAAGATTTTGGTAACCCCACCAGCTACCAGCAGGTCTGGACAAGATTGCCTAAGCCACAGATTGCTGCACTTCTGAACATCCACTACTGGTAATTAACAGACATAAAATATTGGAATAGTTGGATTTTTGTTCAACCTAGTGTGCTTGGTCCTAGGATTTTATGTATACATCATTTTTAGTAAGGGTAGAAAGGAGACAGCTTCTATCCTAATTGTACTGTCATATGGAAAAGCAGCTATTTATATTGACCCTGGTCACCCAAAGGCACCCTTTTACAAAGAGGCACCTCTGAGACATGGATCCATTGAGTTGGCTGACACGACGACAGAAGCAGCACTTGTAGCAGAAGCCAGCTTGGAGTGTCATAGGTTTTAGAGTTGCAGGGGTGGGAGCAACAGACTATCAGTTGGTTGTGAAGTCAGAATGAAAGCTTTTATATATAATTTCAGCTGTTGGACAGGCAGATGGTTCTGTTAGTAACTCTTCCTTACATATAGATCAGCCTTCTAAACACCTTTTTGCATCTGCTTTGGATAAAAGTGTATAAAAAAACCCAAACCCCAGAGCTTTCGCCTTCAGTGTGCAGTCAGTAGATCAGAAGGAAAAGGAGCTGTTACACCTGTGAAATTAAATTTGACTCAAATATAATTTAGGGTGATAATAAGGTGAAAGTTCAGAATCTTTCTGACCTAGTGTGATACCCGTACAAAGCATATTGAGCTGCTGTCTAACTTTTTTGTTCTTGCTTGAAACCTAAAATTTGGTTTCAAATAAAAATCGATTCCTACCAGGTTCATATAATACAAGTACTTTATTGAATTCTGACTGAAACAGTGTTGCTCAGAGACTGGGGGCCAAGTCCTGGCTTTGTGGCATGGGGCCAGGAGCATTTTGCAGGATGTGACAGTTTCCAGGCCACAGGCAACTCTGACTTTAGGGGAAGGTGAAGGAGGTGGGTACCTACCCTAGAGAGATGTTACAGGCAGCAAAAAAGCAAAGTCACAAATGGAAACTATGTATTCCTTTCTAGCACTAAGGGTTTTCTGCTGAAATTTTCAAAATATGTTGGGGATGAGCGGCAAATTTTTCAGCCATTTCGAGGGAACCAGAATAGGGGTTGTCACCTTTGCAAGGAGAAACTGAGGTACCAGGGAAGATGACAGCCAGGTGGGAGAAGAAGAGATACAGGGGCAAGGGGAGAGAGGAAGGCAGGCTGGCTCATGCAGGTGGCCTGGCTGGCAGCAAGGTATGCAGGGAAAGGGGGGACTGCTAGTAGGTGAAGAGACTGGTTAGGATGTATCTGGAGGCCATAAAATTGGTGCTGAGGGGTGAGGTGCTGGAGTCTCCTGTCTGGAAAGAATAAGGCAGAGGAGAGCAGTAAAGCTCCTGAGGTGGCATTGGTGGGCACAGAGAGGAGCAGGGCCCCCTCTGCACCCACCCCACCCTGGGATGAGGTGGCCTGGCCACGGCTCCAGGACTGAGGCGGGGCATTGCCTCTGGGTTCATGGCATTATTTTAAAAAAATGAGAGGAGCCTAAATCTCTTACTGTTTAACTGGGGAAACAGGAGCTTAACAGTCAAGAAAAAGTCCTTCTACCTCCCCCCAAAGTCAGCTAAGCTCCAGTCAAAGGTTTTACCTGAGGCTTTCCTAGAGGCCACCTCTGCCCCATGGGTGACATCCCTGTCTCTGCTTGAGCGTGACAGGGCAGTGAGAGTGCCAAGCACCTCAGAATGATGGGGGGGTATCAGGGAGGGAGGTTTGTACCAGTTAATTAGCAGCACTTTGGTGGTTTCTGCAGCCCACAGTAACCTCCACAAGACCTGCAGTGGAGGAGAGGTATTTGGGGATTGTGGTGGAGGCTGGAAGCTGATTTATTTGAGCTCTTCTTTCTCTGAGCATCAAGTGCATTGCTCCTCTAGCTCCCTTTAGAGACCACGTCATCGACTGTCCTAGCTGGACAGCCCAGTGTCAAAAGGAAGGGAGACTTGCTCATCACTGTCATATAAATCAGGCCCCAAATCTAAGCCCTGTAAAATGTGAGAAAATGAGAGATTCGATTATCCATATGGATCACTCTGGATTTATTCCAGATTGCTTCATTAATAGCAATCAAAGACATCACTTTAATGGATTTTTTATCCTCAAAATTATGATCATGAGGAATTTGTTCTGGCTATTGATTTTGAAAAGGCTTTTGATTCTCTTCAATAGCCTTAACTTATTTCAGATTTAGGTAACAGTAGGATTTGGTCTTAAATATGTTAGATAGGTCAATCTCCTTTATTCAAATCCACAGTTATGTTAAAACTAATGACCATAGTTTGAAGATGATTTATATACAGAGGCTTAGACAGGAGAGTCCTTTTTCTCTGATACTTTTGCTGTTACAGAGGAGCCTTTGTTTTGGGGCAAATCAGTGTTTTTAAGGGAAAAGTCAGTGATGTTTTCCATTCTGCCCTTAGTTGGAGAATATGTTATTTTTTTTAATGAAGATTTTTAGATATTATGCTGGAAGTCACTGAATGTTCATGTTTCTTCTTTGTTAATTGGGGTAAAACTCTTAAAGCCATTAGGCGATTTAAATGCAGCTCTATTTGAGCAATATCCTTTATTGGATCCCCCATTATCCTTTAAACATCTTGGTGTGCAAGGGGATAAAATTAGAAAGAATTTGTTTGCTTTAAATTGCCAGCCTCTGCTTGATAAAACTATTAGCTATTTAGCTAATTGGACTGCTCTTCCATTATCATTAATTGGCAGAATTGATACAATTAAAATGGGGGCTTTATCTAAAGTGTTTGTGTTTTTTCTGAGGTATTCCCATCAAGTTCCCTAACATGTTCAGGGAGCCTTACATTCTGCAATTAGTTTTGTTTTCAGGGTTAGAGGTAAATTTAAGATTAATTTTGAAACTCTGCAGCTTCTCATAGAGTCAGCTGGACTGGCTCCTGCTAATTTTATTGTTGTTTTTGGCTGCCCTGGTACAACATGTTGTTTCATGATTTAGACAATCCCCAGCATTATATGGCTGTGGAGTGCATGGGGCAGTGCAACAACAGGCTGAGCAAAATCAGGCCCTCAGAGCTCACCCCCTACTTTGCAGAAGGTCACAGCAAGGCTTGCTCCCAGGGCAGTGTCCTGCAAGGTGCTAAACACCCATTATTCCCTGACCCACCAAAGCATTTTAACACAGCCATAACTTTTAAGCACACATACAGGCCCAGTGATGCCAATTAGCTTACTCATACGAGTAAAGTTAAACAAAGGCTGTGCTTAGTTGGGGCCACAGTAATCATCACCTTGTCAGTTTGAGACTCCCACATGAATCCGTTGCAAAATAGCACATGTTCTTCCGCTTACACCTTGGCTGTGCTCTCAGCTGATGCTGCCCTCCAAATGAGCAGGGGGAAGGCACTGGGTTTTGAGGAGAGGCTCTGCCAATCCTTGTCTTCCCCTGTGGTCAAAGCAACAAGAAACTGCACCCTCTGTTCCTGCCATCCCTGGTGGACATGCCGTCTTTTTTAGGCTGCTAGTACAAATTGTGCTTCTCTCTCCTAACACTGGGATTCACGTCAGCCATTAGCCTCAAATAAATGAATGGGCCACAAGAAAATTAAAACCAAATCATGCCTCTATCAAAGGGAGGTCTTATTGACAAGTAGGGCCTCTATTGCCAGAATTAGTCATTTGGGTCTGCCTTTTGCATCAGAGGCTAAGAAAACCAGAGGATGATTAATTGGGCAGGACCAAGAGGATGTCACCCCTCCCATACAGCTGGCCAGTGTGGGCAGTTTCTAAATCACACCATAGGGCAGTGGCTACATCACTGAATACTACCACTACCTCGGCTTCAGCTCTATCACAATTTTATGTAGTGCTGGGGTAGCCACATTTGTTCGTCACCACCCAAACATGCTTTTATACTGGGACTTGCAAGCCATGTAGAGCTGGGTCTATTGCCATTTAAAGCTGCTTAAAATAACTTGTATCTAAAATATAAAACTGTTTATGCAAAATAAATTTTAAAAATGTTTTATCTACAAAATATATGCAAATATAATTATATATATTTTTAGTTTAAAAAAAATCAGGTCCATTTTCATAGGTGTGACCCAGTATGTATTTAACAGGTATGAACACTGGAGCAACCCTGATACAATACTGCCCTGCTTAATTCGAGTCATTGTACTTTTTAGACTATACCAAAGTCATCTCATGAAACACATCATGCTTCATGGGTTAATCCTGATTTAGCTGTGATGCTTTGCTTTTGGGTATTATCTAAATTGTTTTGCCCATCTCTTCTTCATCTTGTCTATCTCGAATATCATTCTACATGGGTTTCACTCATACATTTATTTGTATTTAAATTATGCATCTCTTTAAGGAGATAGACCCATCAAGTGATACAATACCCCGTGGCACAAAGAATGAGGCATGTTTACTTTTGCATAAAAAGCCATGAAGATGGAGCACACAGTTTATAGGATACTAATGAATTATTTGGATGTTTGACCTTAAATCAGACTCAATCCAGCTAAGCTTTCTAGCCAATGGAATTGAAGTGTAACGGATAATAGCCCAAGAGCCCACCATACTGTAGGTCTAGCTTGCACAGCTTGTCCCTTATTGACAACCTCGGCCGAGCAACTTTGCACTGAGTAGCTGATGAAGTACCTCATCGCAGAGTCACAGGGCTGCCTTCTCGCCGCCTCG
Organism: Aquila chrysaetos chrysaetos; assembly: GCF_900496995.4. Classification (NCBI taxonomy): domain Eukaryota; kingdom Metazoa; phylum Chordata; class Aves; order Accipitriformes; family Accipitridae; genus Aquila; species Aquila chrysaetos. The sequence goes on from NC_044015.1 coordinate 25,841,436, forward strand.
GGGACAGAGCGTAGCATGGACTAAGGTTGAACTGTTGCTCCAGGTCCTGGGACACTCCTTCTAGGGAGAAAGAGAGCACATGAGTCTCTGGAACTAACAACCTGGCATGTGTCATGAGCACTAAATTCACTGTAACAAAAGTCACCTTGGGCTGAGGGGCTTGTTGCGGCTCCCTCAGGATGAATGTGCACTCCCACGAGTTCCGGTAGAAACCCCACACTCCCACTGACTTCCCTGTGGCACAGGGAAAGAGGAGGGGGGAGCAGAAACAAAACCCCTTAGAATAAGAGACTAAAAGACAACTACCTCAGAGTACTAAATGCACTGATCCTGTGCTGATTTATATTTCTCGATTAATTGCAGTAAATAAGGAGCATCACACTGGTATAAAACTCACGTGAAGGAGATGAGAATCAAGCCCAGTGGGAACAGAAGAGCTGCAATGCAGGAGCCAGTCCTCCTAGTGCAACATTGAAGGTATATTAGAGTCAAAACCTCCTTAATGCAGGCAGTGCTGTTTATTTGCTTCCATCAGCTGTGAATTTGGCTTACTGTCACCAGTACAAGAAGAGTCCAGAACAAGGGACATTCCTGGGCTGAAACATTACTGTGGCATAGCAACGCCTTTTCCTCATTTGAAAGTAGAGATATAACTCTGTATATCATTAACTAAGACAATAATAAATTAATACAATAGCCAAGTAATAGTGCTGTAATGCTTTCATGTATGAATTGGAATGTGAATACTGAGCTTTTCATTTCATGGTTGAAAAATACATGAGTTGACCCAAATATTAATTTCTGCATTTCAATCATTTACATATCATGGGTCAATAATCATTTCTTGCACAAATGACTTTTCAAATGAGAAGCAGTATATTGTAATGGTCTATCATATTTACAAACATCTCATTGTTTTCCCAACTTAGCACTCAGTATTTAAAATATACTGGACCAGATATTGTTTGCCAAATACAACACAAAAATATCTCATGTAAAATGCAGAGACTATTTTCTTTTACTATTATCCATAATTTATAATGTTCATAAACCATGGAGTGGCACGCCCCTGCCCCTGGCAGGCCCAGGCCCCCACTTTGGAACAGGCATGGTTTTCCAGCAATGGTTCAGGAGACCTGACACCTCTCTCTGCTCTTTCCTGACCTCAAAAATCTCACCCCTTTGAGGAGCAATCCCTCTGAAGATCCAGCACTGTCAGAAGGGCTAATGGTGGGGTTTTTGAGAAGTTTAATACATCCCAAGATTTCTTTGCAGCATGCAATGACATCCAACAAAATGCCTTCAATTACTTCACAAAGCTATAATAATATAAATAAGCTTGCTTTTTACTTACCGGTGTTGAACTTAGTTTATCATTTCAGGCTATTCATTGTTTCCTCATATTCTTCCACCCCTTTATTAACCAACATATCCCAACAGAAACCTTGTGTCGTGGAGTAAATAGTGTTCAAGTCCTGAATTAATCAGGGACTCACGCAACTTACATAAGCTGCCCAGCAAGATGAATTTACACATCTGCCTTTTCCCCTAATTATAATTCCAGAGGTTGAATGTCAACAGCATATGGGTATATCCTCATAGAGGCATGCAAACACACACATACAGGCGCACACACTGTACATTAATCTCTCTTGGCTTATCTGTTGCTGTCTTTAATTTGTATACTTCAAAATTGAGTGGTGAGGTCATTTATTAAACTGTTTCTGTGAGTTTTATGTAGTGATAAGAAAGCAGTAACATGCAATTTGTTTTATAGAACTCACTTTTGTAAGTATGATCTAATATTTCCTTTCTTTAACTGAACAGCGAGGAAGAAGATCTTTCAGAGCTAACTAAGAGTTAACTGGCTACATTTCAACTGTCACCATTGTCTTACATCTACATAGAGAGCAGGAGAGAGCCAGAGAGGTATAAGTACAGCAGGCCACTGGGAAAAAACATTTATAAGTAGAAATTTCTCCTCAGAAGCCTCAGAGCAAATCTTTCCAGTTTGTCTTGATTTTTTCTTTCCCTATTTTTTAAACACAACGTGTGGTGGAAAAGATTGTTATTATCCAAAGGACCTTACTTGCTGGCTCACTGCATCTCTGTTTATGAAATGCCATAACAAAAGTGAGCTCACGCTTGTGTGCTTCCAATGCGTGATGTTCCTGTGTGCCAGATGGGCACTTTCATGACTGTATGAGCGTGGATTATTTCATTTCCTACATCTGGGACTCCAAATGGCTGCACAGAATGCCACAGGAGAGAGGCACAGATCTTCAGCTGGGGAAACCTACCTTCACAGGGGAACCAGCTACATCAGAGGGGATGAGGCAGAGAAGCCCCAAGTGATATCTGAAAGTTCATATAAACCAGGGCCATAAGGGAAACCTTTAGAACCAGGAACAAGACAAAAATAAACAATAACTAATGCTGGATGTCAGCTGCAGAGGGGGGGGGGAGGGAAAATAAACCATAAGCAGTTTCTTGTCTGGCCACAGAAGATGTGTTTGGAATGCTGTTTTGTATTTCAGCTCAGAAACTCTACTGTGACCTTCAGATATCGCTGGGTATTACAAGTTCTACAGATAACCAGAGAGAAATATGCCAAGGAGAGCTGGCATATACCATGCCATCCTAGTTAATGTTGACTGCATATTGCTCACAGCCCATTCCAGAACTGTGACCAGGCAGCCTTGTAAAAACACTGCAGAATCCTACAGTAACAGTCAGGAATGCTACAGTTTGTCATAAAGCTATTGCAGGATTTGGGGTAATTACTTGTTTGTTTGTAGGATAAAAGGGTGCTTTCCTTTTTTTTTTTTAAGCCCAAAACAATGAGAGCAGATCCTCAGTATAGTGAGGACCTGGCTCACTACACTTCTGCAGTATATGTTGCATTTCAGAGCCAGCAAACAGGAGGAGATGGTAAGAAGAGATGGAATAGCCTGGTCCTGTATGTTTGATTGAATTAGCTGTAGCAGAAAAAAATATAGTTAAGCCAGTGGCTTCCTTAAGATGAAAGAGAGCAAGCCCCCAAAAGAGAACAAATGGGAAAAGTAATGAACAAAAGAAAGTAAGAGCTTGTGACACAAAGTAAGAAAAATAAACAGCAGTTGACTTAACTATTTTGCATAAGATATTTACAAACCACAGCATATTACTGTTTGCTTTATGCATTTTCACATCCTGCTCAGTTTAAAGCAGTAATTTTCTGCAAGGACAACAGAGGGAAAAAAAATGCTTTACACTGCTTATATTAATTACATTTTTTCATTACCCGTCATGTTTTCTACAGGCTTGTGTATTATTACTGTAAAATGTAATGAAACAGAAAAAGAAAAAAGAATGGACTTCTGGGAAATTTTCCAATTCTTGAAATGCAATGTTAATTGAGTGCTATTTTTAGGTCATCACAGATAGAGCTGAACCCATTGCCATCAGTGCACAGAATGGGGACAGCCCAGGTGCAACACAAACTGGGTGAGGGTATCAGTTTCTACTGATGGAGAAAAAGGGAGAGAAACTAAGTCACCAGAGAGGTGGTTCTTGTCAGGTTTGGGGCATTTTCTATTTCTCAATGTAAAGTTCTCAAAGCAGAAATGAAAGGGAAGGGTGCAGAGCTGGCATGGGTCCAGGACCCACCATGGCCGTGGACACTCCTGAAGGAGACCCAGTGACTCCTATGACAGGAGGGGAGAGCAAATGAAAGGGAGAAGCTCTCTCTGGTTTGGTGGCTGACTTCCAGCTCTGGGAGGGAGGGCACTCTGAAAGACAACATAAAATAAAGTTCCCCAAAAGGTATCAGAAACGTGATCCCTTTAATTTATAGATCTCCTAAAAGGCTGCCAAAAATCAATTATTTTAATTTGTATATAGTGCAGCCATGGACTGATTCAAGTTCTTTTGAAGTATTTTTAAACAGCCATTGCACAAAGCCATCCTCTTTCCTATATGCAAAAAAAAAAATGAATTGAAAACCACAATTTCTCACAGTCGCTTTGATCGCGAGAAGAGACACACAGGACTCTGCAAGCAAATCTGAGGCCCCCCGCTAAATCCTTTAACTGGGTACCTTTACTGTTAGTCCCAAGAATCAGTGCAGCTCTACTGCTCCTGTATTACTTGCCTTCTCTCCCAAAGAATGCAGGGAAGGTGTTTGAGCCCATAACAGCTTGTGAAGACCAGAGGAAATAGTTATTGGTACTAGTGGGTGGGTGGAGGTTCCCTTTGAAACAGAAGTGGAAAATCTTTGGTGTGCACTTATCAAGGCCAAAATGAAAGAGGAGGGAGCATCCTGCATGGGGGAAGCCAATATTATCTCCACAAAGCTGTTCATTTTCTGTATTGCACAGTGCTACTATAAAAGCAAGAGTCTAATACAAACATTTTAGCAGCCATTCTAAATCACCATGTAACATGTTTTGGAACAACTGAGATTAACCCAAACAGTTTTCTACCCACTTTGGCCCCATGCAAGTAACAATCTCAAAAAGCAGTCACGACCAGATGGTAGAATTACCAAGACGGCACATCCAGTTCTTCTGTTTGTTCCGGTGCTACTGGAGAATTGGTAGCCCATCTGTAGGTATAAGGGAGACCTCTCCACCCATATTGGCCCAGGTCATCAAAGGCATTTTGGGCAGGATCCTAAACAAAGACATTTAAGCACTCAAATTCCTGAGATGATCTGGTCCCTTTTACCTTGGAACAAATAGCTTGCATTCTGGCCTTTTCTTTATTCACTACAAGTTTCTTTGCTTTTCTGTGGTTCTGTTAGTCACTTGAGGGTCCAGGCTTATCCTTTTTCCAATCTCAGTTTAAGAATCCCGAATATGCCCAAGGGCCCCATGAAATAGCAGGCATCAGTGCTCCCCTGGGCAAGGCAGCGTGGCTCTCCTTGACCTATGCAGTAGCATGGACCTCAGCTATCCATCATGAACTTGTCTTCACTTCTTGACTATCTTCAGATCTCTGCCCTCCCCTTAAGTCACATAAGCTGTGTATGCACCTCAGTGCATTCCAGATGTGTCTCCCCACCCATTCCCCTGCAGATTTGACACTGGTATAGAAGTGTTACGGATTTGCCTGGCAAGGCTTAGATGGATAAAAAAACAAAGCAAAGCAAAACACAAACTGAAGAGTTAGTTTGCTCTCCAAACATCTCTAGTGCTAAGATAGAAGTGATAAATCATAAATATAAGCCAACATGATTTTCTCTTATCTGACACATTGAATTAAGACTGTTGCGCTCAAACACTTACAGCAAAATTGACAAACACTTCCTTTTAGGAATGCTGCATCAAAGCTATTAACTTTTATAGTCAGAGACCATTTAAAGCCAAAGCAAGGCATGTGCATTAGCACACTCTGCCACGCACCTGCACACAAGGCATATGAACTGTGATACTCTATTTGCAAATCAAGAAAGAAATCCTGCTCCTTCTGACTATGCTTGTCCTGCCTCCAGCAGTGGTGCCAGCATTTGGACTTCAGTTAGCCCAGCCAAGTGGCCCCAGCTTGTTGCAGCCTCACCATGGGCCTTAGCTCATTATTGGCTTGTCGGCACTTCATCAAGACCAATCTCTAGCCTGACAGCTAACCCCATACTTTTGTATCTCACCACGACACACTCCTTTTTGTATTGAGATTAGAGTTATTCCCCTTTGCTAGGAATATTGATCTGGATCCACAGCCCTCCAATCGAGAGTCACAACATTTTTCCACCAAGGACCCAGTTTTGTTCTTTCACATGGATTCAGTTTTCCTCAGCGCCCCAAGTTGTTCTTGTAGGCAGCAGTCTAGAAATAGCAGGGGTCCTTTGCAGACCAGAGCAGTTAAATTTTTTGTAGTGGGATGATAGGAGCAAGTGGTGGAGGCTATGCAAGAAGCAAAGGGAGCCATGAAACCATAAAGTCTCCTGGAGCATGGACAGTCTGACCCAAGCCAGCTGGATCCCACTACATCACCCCTAAGGGAATGCCCCCCATGTGAGCCAGCCCCTTCAATGCTCAAGCTACTGAGGAAAGGGCAGTAAATTAGTTTATTCCAAATCAAACCCACTGCGTAAATCAGGAAGTCAGTATTCAAATGGCAATTCAGACTTAAGATAATGTCCTAAGATATATGTAGCCACTGATTTCCATGGGAATTTTGCCATGGCTTTCACCAGGACTAGGATTTAATCTCTGGGAGTTTTCATTTTTCCACTTGATTAGCTGGCACCTGTCCTCTATTGAAAGATGGTCACAGTGCACCTGAAGAATTGCAGTAATAAGCCAGTCAAGGAGGCTTTGCAGGATGGACCCATGGAGACTGCAGTCATTTGACTGGATCAATAGGTGGGATTTCATCAAAGAGAGGGGATTCAAATGTCACACTGAAAATTTCACTTCAATGTGTTCATTTTCTGTTTCAGCTGTTGGGAATGGCCTGTAGATTTAAAACTCTGACTCAGAGCAGGAGACATGAGGATCCATTAATTCTTATGAAAAAAAAATGCCATTCCAGGCCATAGCCCTAACATAAATGAATATGGCATGTTCGGGAGTGGACCATCACTTCCATGATGAAATCAATGGATATAATCTAAGCTTTGGTCAGATGAGGCCTCAAGCTTGCAGACCATGCACCAAATGTTTATTAGTGTTTAGAAGATTAGATAGGTACTGACTGCAGCCCAGTGCTTTCAAAGAGTTTAGTTGTCTTGATCTGAGGAAGTAACAGGCAACTGTGCTTAACAATGTTTCAAGCTCTGGGATTTTCAAAAGCCCGTGTGTTCCCAACTCCCAATGGCAACAAGGAGCCTGGAAGCTTTAAAAACATGAAGTAGGCAGTGATCCATATCCAGAGGTGCTCAGATATCTGTGAAAATCTGCCTCTAACTTATCCAGCAGCCCCATCCTTCCAGGTCGCATTTGGAACCACGAGCACTTTACACAGCACTATGCAGACTCTGCTCCTTTGCATAGCTGTGGGCAAAAAAGGAAGGAAAACGTATTATGGACCTCAACTGACAGGAAAATGCCATAAGCAATGGTGGTGTGCTAGCCAGAATGTTTGAAGTTGCCATTGTATACATCAGATGCAGAACCCAATCAAGCTGGGGTAATTACATTTTCTGATTTAAAGGTTTTGCAGATGCGAAGCTTCCCACCCTGCTTCCCAGCCTCCGTGTGTCCCCTGTCGAGGATCTGCAGTGTGGCAGGTGAAGAAGCCCTACTAGGCAACATGGCCTGCATGCATGGGCTCACAGGCTTTGACTGCTATAGTGTTGGCACCCAACTCACATTACACCCAGGAGGATCCAGATGCCGAACTGGGTGTCCATGCTCACACATGAGCCTTTGAAACAGAAAATGTAAGTGGGCCAGCTCCTGAATACTTTTGTAGACGTGCCAGCATGTGACCTGTGTGGTCCCCTTGCAGTCCTACCCAGGCTAGATTTGAGAGGAGGCAGTGTTCTCACCCAAGAGGATGGACATTTGTGATCTAACCGATTAACTCCGTATTATCCAGGAGGGTGCTTACAGCCAGACAGTGAAATGCTTCTAAAGAACAAATCCCAGAATGACCTGTGCTGCACACACATGGTGCTGCCTCTGACCCTGCACTCCTGCCAGCCCGGGGAGAAGAGTGGGCTTTGGAGTCATCAGCTCTGGGCAACAGGGATTTTGAAGTAATACTAGAAGAAGGTGGCTGATTCTGCAGTCTGTTTTACTGGTTGTATGTCAGTGAAACACTGTTGAAGTCAGTGGAGTTACACTGCCAGAAAACCCAAAACAACAGAGCAGGTATCCAGCTTGATATATTTAACGTCGATAAAGTTAATAATGTCAACAGAGTCCAGAGCAGCAGGCAGGACTGACCCCTGGCCTCTCTGATTTGCCTCAGTAGATCATACCCTAACCCTATTCTTTTCCTCAAGTTTTTTACCTTGTAATCTTCCTGGGTGTCATCAGAATATAGTTCACCTCCCAGGTAACTCCTCAAACCCAATCATATCCCTGGTTAAATATTGGGATTGGGATAAAGAATAGCATGCTAAAAGGTATCCTTTGAAATGGGGCACTGTGCATAAAAAGGCCTGCTGGGTTCCTGTCAGAAGGGTTAGCTGAAGACTGAGGGACTGGAAACACTGACTGCAGCCAATTTCTTTTTTTCTATTTATTAATCCACTTTGTCCAAACAATATGAACATTTGGTGCATTTAGCTCTAAATATGTCAAATTCTCCTTTAGGAAAGAACTTCTAAAACCTAAAATCATCTCTTAAGATCAAATTCATTGCCTGAGCTCGAAATTATTCTTCTCTACACAAATAAACACACACACACACTCACGTACTTTGTCTGCACTGCACAACTGTCCTGGGATAGCACTGTGCTGTCTGTGGAGCCCTGCTAAAGAGCCTGGCTTTCTCATACTGAAAGAGTGCTGCAAATATTAACACATTGTTGACAGAGGGTTGGGGGGCAAGAATGATTATCCCAGTATGTAACAAATCTAAAAATAAATTGGCTTCATTTTCACCTATTGCAGACCAATGGGGGTAAAACAACTTTAATTAGTGTAACAGGACAATAGGAATGAAATTGGCTTGGTCACAAGATTTTTGCAGGATGACACTGATGGTATTACTATCCAACTTCAAAGATTTGGAAAGATGTGGCTGCTAACACTGGAGAATAGAAACCTGTTTTTCATCAACTAGGCTGGCCTGACAAATTAAGTCTGTGGAGTCATTAGATTAAGATAAGAGCTTATCTCCTAGACTGACATTTATTCAGAGGTTTTTGTGCTGCTCAGCTAGTAATTAGTGCAGTTGAATTTTTAACACTGCTTTGTCCAGTCATTTGACAAATTTGAAATATATACAGTTTTGATTAAAGAAATAACTAAAGTCCAAGCATACAAAATTATTAACTTGGAAAGGTTTTAATTTCTGGAAGAGTTGAGATGATGCTAAAAATCTTCAAGCAGGTCAGAAGTGCTTCTGCTGTTGACTCATTTCCATACGCAGATTGAGAGGCTCCTTAAACTAAATTTTTAGGCACTAAGCAGCAGATATCTGTAGCAAATCTGTAATTTCTTTCATGCCCATCCATTTTGTAATTCTGCTGCTTTATAGGGGCAGGAATACGGTGAAGGCTGCACTCCTGCTCATTAACGCTTGTCTGCCTTCTTCGGCACTCAGGTTGGGATTTCGGGGCGGCAGAGTTTCAAAAGGATTATTCTCTCATATGGCTGATTTCATGGGATAAGGTTTATTTTTCCTGTCCTAATTTTCTTGTAATAACAGATGGATTGTTCCACAGTAAACCAATGCATTACTTTTGGACATGTTTTAACGTTGCTTTAGACTAACAAATCTCACTTTTTTTTAAACAGCTCATTTTGAGTAACTGAAGATCAGAATTGGATTAATAATTAGTGATTAAATGGATGAGTGTTTGTTTGTGAACTTTGACAGGTTTGTTACAGCTACATCCTGTTATTGCTGTTGCAGCGTTTGTTTTGTCCGAAGTGCAGTCATCTCAGCATCTATGGTTGTTACCTCTAGAAATACCCAGGCAAGGGAAGTTCATCATAGTAAATTATGGTTCATCCAACTACTTTATTCCTATGATTACTGGCTTTCATAAAAAAAAAAAAACAAAAAAAAAAAACAGCATGGACTGTGGAAAGACCCAGATGATGTCAGACTGCCTGTTTGGAAAATAGACTGTCCTTTACATTTTACACCTTACTGCCAAGACCCTGAAGTCCATGGACTCACAGGCCCAGAGCAGTTGGTTGCAGAGGGTGGCTGGTGTTGCCATTCGCCTGCACTCCTGAACCTGAAGCAGCAGTGGTGGAGCGGGTCATGGGCTCTCAGCCCAACTGGGACCAGGATCTACATGCTGGCTTTTCATGTCTACTTCCATGGGTTTGGGTTTTCCTGGCATTTATATGACCACAAAGCATGAGAGGTGTTAAGCACCTCGCAAGCACAACAGCTCTTCCGTGGTGCCATGGATGGGAAGGGAGGCACGAGGCAGGAAGTGATTTGAGAGCTTTGCATAGCCAGGAGTGAAACCCCACTGCCCTCCATTTTCTGAGCCAGACCCCCAACCTAGACCTGCCCTGACTCCTGTCTCGAGGCAGATGCTTTCAGTTCTCTGTGATGGTAAGACCCCCTGATATTTCCCACTGCAAGTGTGAAACCCTATATAGTAAATTTAAGCTCCAAGACAATCACTGCCACTGGGCACCCCACCATCCCTGGTCTGCAGGTGAGACCTCAGCTTATGGTCAAGAGCACCTAGATGTGGAGATGGAGACAATATATGTTGCAATGCTCATAAAATGGCCTGGAAAGAAATTTGAGTCAAGCTGAACCAAATACCACATAACTCTCAATGTATAACTCACTTCCTGGCTGGGATGGCCCAGCAGAGAGAAGTGAAACCCGTTCCTGGACCTTGGGTAAGTGTGAGGGGAAGACCCAATTTCTGATGTCTCTAGGGAGGAGCATGGCCTGAACAGAGGGAGGGGGGAGGATTTAAATTCAAGCTCCCCAGGATTTGTGGCAGCAGCATCCCTATTTTCCTGGGTTTGTTTACTTTCCCGTGTTGTGCATTGCTATGTCATACATTGCTACAGAAGCTGGATTGTGTCAGCACTACCCAGGCAAGCTTCAGTCTGTTAGGCTGTTAGATAAAAGGGGAAAAGTTGCCATCACCCACACACACACATGCAGACACAAAACCAAAGAAACCCCACACCTTTGGGACAAAAACCCAGCTAATATAAAACTATTAACATCTCCTTTTGATGGGCTGTGAAGATAACAGCATACAGGTGTCTTGATGTTGTCTGCCACAGCTGTCCATCAACAGTGCTGGCTCATGGGGCGGTTCCCTGGCCCCGGAGCCATTTCTGACACGTCCTAGGCTGCCACCAATCTGTGGGGTTTTGTTTTACAGACTGCGACCATCCTCCTGTACTTCCATGAGAGATACCATTGACCTGCACCTTTGCCTTGGGTCAACAATTTAAAGACAACTCTTGCTTGATGGTGCACGCAAAATGAATTATTAGTCTTGGTTCTGGCCTAAGTGTCTGGAGACTGAGACCTTCACTGGCCCCACACAGAAGACCATGGACTGACAGAAGCACTAGGAAAAGAGAAGTCCCAACAGGTCAAGGGAAGGGGCATTGCAGACTAATAAACTCCGTTACTACAAGGAGAACTTTGTTCAACTTCTGATGCCAGAAAGCACAGCCTGGACTGGCAGGTAAATCTCCCTGAAGATAGTGGAAACAGAGGTTAGAGCACCATATTTATCTCAGGCTACTTAGTAAATAGTGAGATACTCCAAAAAGAGAATTGGAAATTTAGCAGCAGGAAGGTGTCATTGAATGGCAATAACAGTACGACCATGCTTTACTCTGCCTTCCATTTGCAGCGTCCCACCATCAGGTGGATGATTGCTCTTCAGCATTTGGCCAAGGTCACACAGGTGACAGAATTTTTTCTCAAGTTTCTAGTGCTCCTAAGCAATTTCTTAAATGAGAGAAAAGGGCAATAACTTTTTTTAACTGGCAAATATGTTTTCAGTGTCACCAGAAAATGCTGCCTGTCAACTTAGACATTACTCTCATTTTGTTTTCATAGCTTTTGGCTTCTAAGTTTGGTACAAAAGGTACTCATGTCCAAGAAAAAAAATATACTTGCCCTTTTTAACTGGATTCCATAGGCGGAAATTTATCCATGGTGAATGTTTCACAGTACAGTAAATTATGCAGCAGGTTCCACACAAACATGCTTTACTCTCCGAAATGAAGGTGAGCACTTTTAGTAGCACAAGTACATGGTGTAGCCATCCAGCTGTTTGTGTTTCCCCCAGGCATTCAACACCTCTCACAAATAACTATACTTTGCACTTCTATAACACACATCCTGTGACCCCATAGGGCAACTGCAAAGGTGGGGTAAACGCCTCTATTTCTATTTTATAGGTACTTAGCACTTCTGAAATGCAAGCTCAAGGCAGGTTGTGTTGAACATCTAAGCTTGGAGAAGTCTTTCTGGAAAGCTGACGGAAATTATTTGCTCAAATATTAGTAGTAAGTCAAGTGGTCAGCGGTCAATGTGACTGTTGGAAGGTGGGTTCCCTCGCAACATGTGAAATTCCCTCTCCAATAGCCCAAGCTTCTCCCCATTTTGTTTTTCTGTTGTACAGTATTCATTAAACCCTTTGCCGTGACATGCCATTGCCAGTGTGCCAAATCCTGAGCAAATCACATCCTCTGTTCTTCTGTAGCAGATTTGTGAGATAATCTATTATAGATTAATCATTTCAGTCTTATGGTGCAATGTCAAAAATAAATTGGGGTTATGAAGCTGGAGGGGAGCCACTTGGGGGGTGGTGTGTTCTCATTGACACTCCTTATTTGACTTTGAAAACAGTGTCATGATGAGATTTTCGAAGCTGATTGTTAGCCCATGGAATCCAAATCACAAGGTAAAAATGC